>NC_060238.1:11185550-11203941 GCF_021155775.2 Neodiprion pinetum | reverse complement strand
GGTAATTGGGGTAAATAATGTGATGAAATAATAAATGATCGTGAATGGAAAAAATTGTAAAAAACTTGACTAAAATAAAAAATAAGCAAACAATTGAAAATATTTAGGATTTTTCAGATAATTATGCATAATTTTAAAAAATTGAAATAATGAAAGAGAAATTTTTTTTTTTCAATTTCCCATTTTCCAAAAGTAAATGAAAATTGTAATATACACATATATATTTATATATATATGTATATATATATATATATATATATATACATATATATATGTATGTATGTATATGTATACATATATATATATATATAGATATACATGTATATATATATTTATATATATTTATATTATACATTAATATAATAAAATGTAAATGAAGGTAGTCGGGGTAAATAATGTGATGAAATAATAAATGATTGTGAATGGAAGAAAATTGTAAAAAAATTACCTGAAATAAAAATAAGCGAACAATTGAAAATATTCAGGATTTTTCTGATAATTATACAAAATTTTTGAAATTGAAATATTGTGGAAAAAATTTTTTGTCCAATTTCCCTTTTTTCAAAAGTGAATTGAAAATCAAAATATACATATATATATTCATATATATATGTATATATATATAAATATATATGTATATATATGTATATATATACGTATATATATGAATATATTTGTATATATATATTTATATATTTATATTATACAATAATATGATAAAATATAAATAAAGGTAATTGAGGTAAATAATGTAATAAAATTAAAATGATTGTGATTAAAAAAAAAATATCAAAAAATAAAATAAAATAAAAAATGCGAAAAATTCAAAATATTCAGGATTTTTCTGATAATTATACATAATTGCGAAAAATTAAAATGATGTGAGAAAAATTTTTTTTTCTACAATTTCCCTCTTTTTGAGAGTGAATTGAAAATTATAATATACATATGTATATTTATACATGTATATAAATATATATCTATATATACATATACTTATGTATACGCATATATATATATGTATATATATATATATATATATATATATATATATATATATATATATATATATATATGTATATGTATACCGTATATATATAGATATATATGTATATCTATATTTATATATATTTATATTATACATCAGTATAATGAAATATGAATGAAGGTCATTGAGGTAAATAATGTAATGAAATAAAAAATGATTGTGATTTGAAAAAATTATAAAAAAAAAAATGTAATAAAAAATATGCTAATAATCAAAAATATTGAGGATTTTTCTAATAATTATACATAATTTTGAAAAATTGTAATAATGCAAGAAAAATTTTTTTTTTTCAATTTCTCATTCTTCAAAAGTAAATTGAAAATTATAATATACATATGTGTATATATATATATATGTGTGTATGAATATACATATATATTTATATATATCTTTATATATACTGATAATATACATTATTATAATAGAATATTGATGTAGGTAATTGAGGTAAATAATGTAATAAAATGAAAAATGATTGTAAATGGAAAAAATTATAAAAAATGGAATGAAATAAAAAATAAGCAAATAATCAAAAATATTTAGGATTTTTTTGATAATTATACATGATTTTGAAAAATCGAAATGATGAAAGAGAAAATTTTTTTTTCTCAATTTCCCATTTTCCAAAAGTAAATTGAAAATTGTAATATACACATATATATTTATATATATATATATGTATGTATGTATATACATGTACACATATATATATATATCTATATAAATATATATGGATACATATATTTATATTAAACATCAATATAATAGAATATAAATAAAGGTAATTGAGATAAATAATGTGATTAAATAAAAACTGATTGTAAATGGAAAGAATTATAAAAAAATTGAATAAAATAAAAATAAGCAAACAATTGAAAATATTTAGGATTTTTCAGATAATTATGCATAATTTTAAAAAATTGAAATAATGAAAGAGAAATTTTTTGTTTTTCCAATTTCCCATTTTCCAAAAGTAAATTGAAAATTGTAATATACACATATATATTTATATATATATGTATATATATATATATATATATATATACATATATATATGTATGTATGTATATGTATACATATATATATATATATAGATATACATGTATATATATATTTATATATATTTATATTATACATTAATATAATAAAATGTAAATGAAGGTAGTCGGGGTAAATAATGTGATGAAATAATAAATGATTGTGAATGGAAGAAAATTGTAAAAAAATTACCTGAAATAAAAAATAAGCGAACAATTGAAAATATTCAGGATTTTTCTGATAATTATACAAAATTTTTGAAATTGAAATATTGTGGAAAAAATTTTTTGTCCAATTTCCCTTTTTTCAAAAGTGAATTGAAAATCAAAATATACATATATATATTCATATATATATGTATATATATATATAAATATATATGTATATATATGTATATATATACGTATATATATGAATATATTTGTATATATATATTTATATATTTATATTATACAATAATATGATAAAATATAAATAAAGGTAATTGAGGTAAATAATGTAATAAAATTAAAATGATTGTGATTAAAAAAAAAAATATCAAAAAATAAAATAAAATAAAAAATGCGAAAAATTCAAAATATTCAGGATTTTTCTGATAATTATACATAATTGCGAAAAATTAAAATGATGTGAGAAAAATTTTTTTTTCTACAATTTCCCTCTTTTTGAGAGTGAATTGAAAATTATAATATACATATGTATATTTATACATGTATATAAATATATATCTATATATATATATACTTATGTATACGCATATATATATATGTATATATATGTATATGTATACGTATATATATAGATATATATGTATATCTATATTTTATATATATTTATATTATACATCAGTATAATGAAATATGAATGAAGGTCATTGAGGTAAATAATGTAATGAAATAAAAAATGATTGTGATTTGAAAAAATTATAAAAAAAAAAATGTAATAAAAAATATGCTAATAATCAAAAATATTGAGGATTTTTCTAATAATTATACATAATTTTGAAAAATTGTAATAATGCAAGAAAAATTTTTTTTTTTCAATTTCCCATTTTCCAAAAGTGAATTGAAAATTGTGATATACATATATATATGTATGTATGTATATGTATACATATATATATATATATATATAGATATATATGTATATATATATTCATATATATTTATATTATACATTAATATAATGAAATGTGAATGACGGTAATTGGGGTAAATAATGTGATGAAATAATAAATGATCGTGAATGGAAAAAATTGTAAAAAACTTGACTAAAATGAAGAATAAGCAAACAATTGAAAATATTTAGGATTTTTCAGATAATTATGCATAATCTTGAAAAATTGAAATAATGAAAGAGAAATTTTTTTTTTCTGTATTTCCCATTTTCCATAAGTAAATTGAAAATTGTAATATACACATATATATATATATATATATATATGTATGTATGTATATACATGTATATATATAATTATATATCTATATAGATATATATGTATACATATATTTATATTATACATCAATATAATAGAATATAAATGAAGGTAATTAAGATAAATAATGTGATAAAATCAAAAATGATTGTGAATGGAAAATATTATAAGAAGATGAAATAAAATAAAAAATAAGCGAACAATTGAGAATATTTAGGATTTTTTTAATAATTATACAAAATTTTCAAAAATTGAAATATTGTGGAAAAAATTTTTTTTTTTTAATTTTCCTCTTTTTAAAAGTGAATTGAAAATTATAATATACATATATATATTCATATATATATATATATGTATATATATGTATATGTATATTTATATATTTATATTATACAATAATATAATAAAATGTAAATGAAGGTAATTGAGGTAAATAACGTAATAAAATTAAAATGATTGTGAATAAAAAAAAATATCAAAAAATAAAATAAAATGAAAAATATGCGAAAAATTTAAAATATTCAGGATTTTTCTGATAATTATACATAATTGTAAAGAATTGAAATGATGTTAAAAAATTTTTTTTTTTACAGTTTTCCTCTTTTTGAGAGTAAATTGAAAATTATGATATACATATGTATATTTATACATGTATATAAATATATATCTATATATATATACATATGTATACACATATATACATATATATATATATATATGTGTATATATATGTATATGTATACATATATATATAGATATATATGTATAGCTATATTTATATATATTTATATTATACATTGGTATAATAAAATATGAATAAAGGTCATTGAGGTAAATAATGTAATGAAATAAGAAACGATTGTGAATTGAAAGAATTATGAAACAAAAAAAATATAATAAAAAATATGCGAATAATCAAAAATATTTAGGATTTTTCTAATAATTATACATAATTTTGAAAAATTGAAATAATGCAAAAAAAATTTTTTTTTCAATTTCTTATTTTTTAAAAGTAAATTGAAAATTATAATATACATATGCGTATATATATATATATATGTGTGTATAAATATACATATATATGTATATATATCTTCATATATACTTATAATATACATTAATATAATAGAATATTGATGTAGGTAATTGAGGTAAATAATGTAATAAAATGAAAAATGATTGTAAATGGAAAAAAATTATAGAAAATGAAATAAAATAAAAAATTAGCGAATGATCAAAAATATTTAGGATTTTTCTGATAATTATACATGATTTTAAAAAATTGAAATAATGAAAGAAAATTTTTTGTTTTTCCAATTTCCCATCTTCCAAAAGTGAATTGAAAATTGTAATATACATATATATATGTATGTATGTATATGTATACATATATATATATGTATATATATATATATATATATAGATATATATGTATATATGTATTCAGATATATTTATATTATACATTAATATAATAAAATGTAAATGAAGGTAATTATGGTGAATAATGTGATGAAATAATAAATAATCGTGAATGGAAAAAATTGTAAAAAAATTAACTAAAATAAAAAATAAGCGAACAATTGAAAATATTTAGGATTTTTCAGATAATTATGCATAATTTCGAAAAATTGAAATCATGAAAGAGAAATTTTTTTTTTTCACTTTCCCATTTTCCAAAAGTAAATTGAAAATTGTAATATACACATATATATTTATATATATATGTATATATATATATATATATATTTATATATATATGTATGTATGTATATACATGTATATATATATATATATCTATATAGATATATATGTATACATATATTTATATTATACATCAATATAATAGAATATAAATGAAGGTAATTAAGATAAATAATGTGATGAAATGAAAAATGATTGTAAATGGAAAAAATTATAAAAAAATGAAATAAAATATAAAATAAGCGAACAATTGAGAATATTCAGGATTTTTCTAATAATTATACAAAATTTTCAAAAATTGAAATATTGTGGAAAAAATTTTTTTTTTTTAATTTCCCTCTTTTTAAAAGTAAATTTAAGATTATAATATACATATACATATTCATATATATATGTATATGTATATATATACGTATATATATATAGGTATGTATGTATATATATATTCATATATATATTCATATTATACATCAATATAATAAAATATGAAGGAAGGTAATTGAGGTAAATAATGTTATCAAATAAAAAATGATTGTGAATGAGAAAAATTATAAACGAATTAAATGAAATGAAAAATAAGCGATGATAGAAAATATTCAGGATTTTTCTAATAATTATACATGATTTTTAAAAATTGAAATATTGTGGAAATATTTTTTTTTTTCAATTTTCCTCTTTCCAAATGTAAATTGAAAATTAAAATATACATCTATATATTCATATATATATGTATATATATATATGTATATATACATATATATATATATATATATGTATATATATGTATATATATACGTATATATATAAATATATATGTATATATATATTTATTTATACTCATAATATACATTATTATAATGAAATATTGATGTAGGTAATTGAGGTAAATAATGTAATAAAATGAAAAATGATTGTGAATGAAAAAAATTATAGAAAATGGAATGAAATAAAAAATAAGCGAACAATTGCGAATATTCAGAGTTTTTCTAATAATCATACAAAATTTTCAAAAATTGAAATATTGTGAAAAAATTTTTTTTTTTTCAATCTCCCTCTTTTTAAAAGTAAATTGAAAATTATAATATACATATATATATTCATATATATATATATGTATATATATATATATATATATATATATATATATATGTATATATATACGTATATATATGGATATATATGTATATATATATTAATATATATACTTATAATATACATCAATATAATAAAATGTGAATGACGGTAATTGGGGTAAATAATGTGATGAAATAATAAATGATCGTGAATGGAAAAAATTGTAAAAAACTTGACTAAAATAAAAAATAAGCAAACAATTGAAAATATTTAGGATTTTTCAGATAATTATGCATAATTTTAAAAAATTGAAATAATGAAAGAGAAATTTTTTTTTTTCAATTTCCCATTTTCCAAAAGTAAATTGAAAATTGTAATATACACATATATATTTATATATATATGTATATATATATATATATATATATATATATATACATATATATATGTATGTATGTATATGTATACATATATATATATATATAGATATACATGTATATATATATTTATATATATTTATATTATACATTAATATAATAAAATGTAAATGAAGGTAGTCGGGGTAAATAATGTGATGAAATAATAAATGATTGTGAATGGAAGAAAATTGTAAAAAAATTACCTGAAATAAAAAATAAGCGAACAATTGAAAATATTCAGGATTTTTCTGATAATTATACAAAATTTTTGAAATTGAAATATTGTGGAAAAAATTTTTTGTCCAATTTCCCTTTTTTCAAAAGTGAATTGAAAATCAAAATATACATATATATATTCATATATATATGTATATATATATATAAATATATATGTATATATATGTATATATATACGTATATATATGAATATATTTGTATATATATATTTATATATTTATATTATACAATAATATGATAAAATATAAATAAAGGTAATTGAGGTAAATAATGTAATAAAATTAAAATGATTGTGATTAAAAAAAAAAATATCAAAAAATAAAATAAAATAAAAAATGCGAAAAATTCAAAATATTCAGGATTTTTCTGATAATTATACATAATTGCGAAAAATTAAAATGATGTGAGAAAAATTTTTTTTTCTACAATTTCCCTCTTTTTGAGAGTGAATTGAAAATTATAATATACATATGTATATTTATACATGTATATAAATATATATCTATATATATATATATACTTATGTATACGCATATATATATATGTATATATATATATATATATATATATATATATATATATATATGTATATGTATACGTATATATATAGATATATATGTATATCTATATTTATATATATTTATATTATACATCAGTATAATGAAATATGAATGAAGGTCATTGAGGTAAATAATGTAATGAAATAAAAAATGATTGTGATTTGAAAAAATTATAAAAAAAAAAATGTAATAAAAAATATGCTAATAATCAAAAATATTGAGGATTTTTCTAATAATTATACATAATTTTGAAAAATTGTAATAATGCAAGAAAAATTTTTTTTTTTCAATTTCTCATTCTTCAAAAGTAAATTGAAAATTATAATATACATATGTGTATATATATATATATGTGTGTATGAATATACATATATATTTATATATATCTTTATATATACTGATAATATACATTATTATAATAGAATATTGATGTAGGTAATTGAGGTAAATAATGTAATAAAATGAAAAATGATTGTAAATGGAAAAAATTATAAAAAATGGAATGAAATAAAAAATAAGCAAATAATCAAAAATATTTAGGATTTTTTTGATAATTATACATGATTTTGAAAAATCGAAATGATGAAAGAGAAATTTTTTTTTCTCAATTTCCCATTTTCCAAAAGTAAATTGAAAATTGTAATATACACATATATATTTATATATATATATATGTATGTATGTATATACATGTACACATATATATATATATCTATATAAATATATATGGATACATATATTTATATTAAACATCAATATAATAGAATATAAATAAAGGTAATTGAGATAAATAATGTGATTGAATAAAAACTGATTGTAAATGGAAAGAATTATAAAAAAATTGAATAAAATAAAAATAAGCGAACAATTGAGAATATTCGGGATTTTTCTGATAATTATACAAAATTTTTAAAAATTGAAATATTGTGGAAAAAATTTTTTTTTTCAATTTCCCTTTTTTTAAAAGTGAATTTAAAATTATAATATACATATACATATTCATATATATATATATATGTATATATATACGTATATATATAGGTATGTATGTATATATATATTTATATAGATATTCATATTATACATCAATATTATAAAATATAAAGGAAGGTAATTGAGGTAAATAATGTAATAAAATGAAAAATGATTGTGAATGGAAAAAATTATAGAGAATGGAATGAAATAAAAAATAAGCGAAAAATCAAAAATATTTAGGATTTTTCTGATAATTATACATGATTTTAAAAAATCAAAATAATGAAAGAAAATTTTTTTTTTTTTCAATTTCTCATTTTCCAAAAGTGAATTGAAAATTGTGATATGCATATATATATGTATGTATGTATATGTACACATATATATATATATATATAGATATATATGTATATATATATTCATATATATTTATATTATACATCAATATAATAAAATGTGAATGACGGTAATTGGGGTGATAATGTGATGAAATAATAAATGATCGTGAATGGAAAAAATTGTAAAAAACTTGACTAAAATAAAAAATAAGCAAACAATTGAAAATATTTAGGATTTTTCAGATAATTATGCATAATTTTGAAAAATTGAAATAACGAAAGAGAAATTTTTTTTTCTCAATTTCCCATTTTCCAAAAGTGAATTGAAAATTGTAATATACACATATATATTTATATATATTTGTATATATATATATATATATATATATATATATATATATATATGTATGTATGTATATACATGTATATATATATATATATCTATATAGATATATATGTATACATATATTTATATTATACATCAATATAATAGAATATAAATGAAGGTAATTAAGATAAGTAATGTGATAAAATAAAAAATGATTGTAAATGGAAAATATTATAAAAAAATGAAATAAAATAAAAAATAAGCGAACAATTGAGAATATTCAGGATTTTTCTAATAATTATACAAAATTTTCAAAAATTGAAATATTGTGGAAAAAATTTTTTTTTTTTAATTTCCCTCTTTTTAAAAGTAAATTGAAAATAATAATATACATATATATATTCATATATATATATATATGTATACATATGTATATATATACGTATAGATATATATATGTATATATATACGTATATATATAGGTATGTATGTATATATATATTTATATATATATTCATATTATACATCAATATAATAAAATATAAAGGAAGGTAATTGAGGTAAATAATGTAATAAAATAAAAAATGATTGTGAATGAAAAAAATTATAAAAGAATTAAATGAAATGAAAAATAAGCGATAATAGAAAATATTCAGGATTTTTCTAATGAATATACATGATTTTTAAAAATTAAAATATTGTGGAAAAAATTTTTTTCTTCAATTTCCCTCCTTTTAAGAGTAAATTGAAAATCAAAATATACATATATATATTCATATATATATGTATATATATATATATATATATATATATGTATATATATGTATATATATACGTATATATATAAATATATATGCACATATATATTTATATATATTTATATAATACAATAATATGATAAAATATAAATGAAGGTAATTGAGGTGAATAATGTAATAAAATTAAAATGATTGTGAATAAAAAAAAAAATATCAAAAAGAAAAATAAAATAAAAAATATGCGAAAAATTTAAAATATTCGGGATTTTTCTGATAATTATACATAATTGTGAAGAATTGAAATGATGTACGATAAATTTTTTTTTTTCACAATTCCCCTCTTTTTGAGAGTATATTAAAAATTATAATTTACATATGTATATATATATATGTATATATATGTATATGTATACATATATATATAGATATATATGTATATCTATATTTATATATATTTATATTATACATTAGTATAATGAAATATGAATGAAGGTCATTGAGGTGAATAATGTAATGAAATAAAAAATGATTGTGAATTGAAAAAATTATAAAAAAAAAAATATAATAAAAAATATGCGAATAATCAAAAATATCTAGGATTTTTCTAATAATTATACATAATTTTGAAAAATTGTAATAATGCAAGAAAAATTTTTTTTTTTCAATTTCTCATTTTTTAAAAGTAAATTGAAAATTATAATATACATATGTGTATATATATATATATGTGTGTATAAATATACATATATATGTATATATATATCTTTATATATACTTATAATATACATTAATATAATAGAATATTGATGTAGGTAATTGAGGTAAATAATGTTATAAAATGAAAAATGATTGTGAATGGAAAAAATTATAGAAAATGGAATGAAATAAAAAATAAGCGAATAATCAAAAATATTTAGGATTTTTCTGATAATTATACATGATTTTAAAAAATCGAAATAATGAAAGAGAAATTTTTTTTTCTCAATTTCCCATTTTCCAAAAGTAGATACAGAATTGTAATATACACATATATATATATATATATATATATATATATATATATATATATATTTATATATATATATATATATATATATATATGTATGTATGTATGTATATACATGTACATATATATATATATCTATATAGATATATATGGATACATATATTTATATTATACATCAATATAATAGAATATAAATGAAGGTAATTAAGATGAATAATGTGATAAAATAAAAAATGACTGTGAATGGAAAAAATTATAAAAAAATTAAATAAAATAAAAAATAAGCGAAAAAGTGAGAATATTCAGGATATTTCTGATAATTATACAAAATTTTCAAAAATTGAAATATTGTGGAAAAAATTTTTTTTTTAATTTCACTCTTTTTAAAAGTAAATTTAAAATTATAATATACATATACATATTCATATATATATATATATGTATATATATACGTATATATATAGGTATGTATGTATATATATATTTATATATATATTCATATTTGTTGGTTTCCGGGTTATGCGTAAGTGAAAAGCACAGTTGAAAAAAAACAATCTGAATAGTTTAATTTATAGGTAATTGAAGTGTGAAACAGTACAAGGTATATATGTCATGTGTTTACGCGTCAGCGGTCACGACAAGTGTAAAGAGATATTCAAAAATACAAAGGTATCTAGCACGTGAGGCGTGCAATGTATATAGGTTTCAATAGATGTCAGCACGTCATCGATTTGGCTGGAAGATAGAGTGTCGTTCTATTCTCAACACTTCCCCTCAATCGATCGACCAGCTTTCTGAACGATTTGCTTTACCCCATGTTCATAAGCTCACGACATCTTCGATGTTTCACCCCGTTCAGTCCCTTTGTCATGATGTCGGCAGTCATCTCCTCCGTCGGCAGGTACTTCAATTCAATAACTTGGTTCCTGACTGCTCTTCGGACATAGTGTTGTCGAATTTCTATATGTTTACTTCTGGAATGAAATACAGGATTAGCAGCTAAATTTTTAGCTCCCTGATTATCGTTGAAAATAACGGTTGGTGATTTTTGAACTTCATCCAGTTCTCTCAAAAATCCTCTAAGGTACGAGGCTTCCTTTGCTGCTTCAGTGAGCCCCATATACTCTGCCTCAGTAGATGATAAAGCAACAGTTCGCTGCTTTCTCGCCTCCCAGGTGATCGGTCCATTCCCCAGTACAAAAATTATGCCCGTGTATGATCGTCGATCAATCGGACACGACCCCCAATCAGCATCGACGTACCCCTCGAGTGTTCTCTGATCTTTTCCGAAGACAATTCCAAGGTCAGTAGTTCCTCTAAGGTATCGAAGCACCCTTTTTGCTCCTTTCCAGTGTTCTGCTGAGTACCCCGTATTGAACTGGCTAAGCCAGTTTACAGTAAAAGCTATGTCCGGTCTCGTGCTCACGGCCAAGTACATCAGGCAGCCGATCAGCTCTCTATACGGGTACAAGTCTAGCTTCTCTTTTGGGCATTCTTCGATCTTCTCTAATTTGGTGTTAGGTTCCATCGGCGATCCGACTGACTTGCAGTCCTTCATCTTAAACCTTTCCAAAATCTCTTCGCAATATGCTCGTTGAGAAATTTTTATCCTCCCACTCTGATCAGTGAATTGCAAGCCTAGACATTGTCTTACTTCTCCAAGATCCTTGATCTCGAACCTCTTCTTAAGTCCTTGCTTGATGTCCTGCATCCAGTTCAAGTCCTTCGATGCCATCAATATGTCATCAACATAAACCAGCATGATCATACAGTCCGTTCCTCGCTTTGCAAAGTATACGCAGTTGTCAGCCTGTAAAGACTGCATTCCAAGTTTATTCAAAGCTGTGTTAAGTTCTTTATTCCACTGATGACCTGCTTGCTTTAGTCCGTACAGGGCTTTCTCTAGCTTGCAGACCTTTTCTCCACGACTGATTTCCTTGATCATCTTTGTCATGGCATCTTTGTCGTAACTTTTTCCCTGCTTTTTCTCCATTCTTGCAGCTATTTCAGGCAGTGATTCAACAAATAATTTCGGTATTTCCATGAAAACGGTTTCTTCCAATTTTGCGTTCAAGAAGGCAGTAGCGACGTCGAGATGATGAATTTTCATTCCTTTCATCATGGCTGTTGCTACAAGTATTCGTACAGACGACATTCGTGCCACGGGTGCGAAGGTTTCTCTGAAGTCTATTCCAGGGCGTTGATTGTAGCCCTTAGCTACCAATCGAGCTTTCCTTCTCACCGGCAATCCATCGGTTCCATACTTATTGCAGAGTACCAGTCTGCATCCAATGGTGCTTCGATCCTGCGGTCGGTCCACCAGCTTCCAAGTGTTGTTTTCCAGTAATGCCACGAATTCATCAACTATGGCATTTCTCCACTCGTGTGCCTCATTACTAGCTAAAGCGTCTTTGATAGATACTTCGGCCAGGCTTGCTTGTGGGTCGTCTGCTTGATCCTTTTCGGTTTGTGTCTGCGTCGGAATCATGTTATATATCTTCTTTCTTCTTCCCCTAGAGCCAGTGCTCACTAGTTTTGGCCTACCAGGTCCTCTTCTAAGTTCTTCCGGCTGTGGTTCCTCGAAAAATCGGTCCTCTCTTGTCAAGTTGTCTTGTAGGTTGGACTGGTCTCCCAGTGCGTCGATACTTTCTTCGAATACACTGTCTCCAGATGAACTATTATTTTCTGAAGAGTCAGTACTGTCATCGACAATTGCTTCAGCTTCCTCATAATCACTTTTCTCCGATGTTGGTCGGTTTTCAGTTGAAGTTGTGCTTGCAGGTGTCAGTTCAAACTTTATAACCCCTCTTTCATATGTACCTCCTTCTGAGGGCCTACTTGTATCTTGTTCTAGAGGTATTTTTCGTGCAGCAGCTTTCATGTTTTTCATTGACAAACTGGACGATTCCAGAAATTTCACGTCTCGAGTTGATATAATCTTCCTTTCATTCAACATCCAAACTCTGTAAGCCTTACATTCTTTCGAATATCCTATGAAGATACATTCCTTTCCACGAGGGTCAAACTTACCCTTGCCAGGAGTTTTATCAAGCATAAAGGCTCTGCATCCAAACGTCTTCAGATACGAGAGGTTTGGCTTTCTCCCAGTCCATTTTTCAAAAGGCGTTGCACCTTTCAGTATACTCGAGGGACATCTATTGCGAAGGTAGTTCGCGGTGGCTACTGCTTCCGCCCAGAAAGATCCAGTCAGCTGAGACTCGATGAGCATGCAGCGTGCCATATCGTTGAGTGTACGATTTTTCCGTTCCGCCACCCCATTCTGCTCAGGTGTGTAGGGCACAGTGAGCCTCCTTTCAATCCCGTTTTTCTGTAAATATTCGTCAAAGTCAGTATAACAGTATTCCCTTCCATTGTCTGACTGTAAGCATTTTATCATTCTGCCCGACTGTTTTTCAACTGTGGCTTTATAATTTTTAAAAACTTCGAAAACATCGCTCTTCTTTTTCAAAAAATATACTTCGCACCACCTGGTGCTGTCCTCAATGAACGTTACATAGTACCATGCGCCTCCATGTGATTGTTTACGCATCGGTCCACTTACATCAGAATGCACCAATTCGAGCAATTCTGTTTCTCTTGAGGATTCTTTCGGAAAAGGAGCACGAGTAAATTTACCCTGCATGCAGATTTTGCAAGGAGGTAGCTTCTCATCCTTCCTCATTTCTATTCCCAGGATGTTTCCTTTACTGACCGCCTCGACCAGGTCCTTCTCGTTCAAATGTCCTAGTCTTGTATGCCACTTTTCCAGCATCGACTTTTCCTCACAATCAGTACCATCAGCGCTCCATGCGTTCTGGGACTCTTCTCGCAGATAGTACAGGCCATTCACTCGTTCTGCGATCATCGTAATATTTCCATCCTGATCTCGCACTAGGGCGTCGTGTTTCCTGAAAGTGACTTCGTGATGTTTGTTAGTAATTTTCCCAACAGAGATCAAATTTGTCCTCAGATCAGGGACATATAGGGTCGTTTCCAAGTTGAGCACAGTCTTATTAATTCCATTATCAGCTACAACTTTTACAGTTCCCTCCCCTTTGATTTCTGTACATGAGTTACTTGCAAGATTCAGTGATTTGTGTTCAGACTTACTCATATCGATGAATTTGTCAACATCCCCACACAAGTGTGAGGTGCACCCACTGTCGAGGCACCAGGTACCCTGTGGTTTAATTGGGTCAACCTTCAGTGCGGCTTCCTGCGTTGGAATTGCAATGTAGCTCATTTCAGCGTTGGCGCTCATGGGCTGCGTGTCCTTCCTCCTTCCGCAATCTGCTGCTTTATGTCCAACTTTTCCGCATCTATGACATCTAAATTTAAACGACGACGTACCTTCGGATGTGTCCTCCTTCCCCTTGTTCGCATGTGGTTTCCCTTGCCATTTTTTCTTAAAACGACCGCTTTTGTTCGCCAACATGGCGTTTGGTACAGCTTCCGGCGTTCTTCCCTTTCTCGCGTCGCATTCTTCTAGAATCTTCACCTTCAATATTTCTGGTTCGGGCAAAACGTCTCTCGTTTCGATCGCACAGCGAAAATTCTCAAAAGCTTCCGGTAAACTATACAGTAACATAATCGTCAGTTGATCTTTATTGATTACTACATCCATTTCCTGCAATTTACCTACAATGTCGAAAAATTTTCGCACATGATCACGTACATCGTCACTTTCGGCCATTTTGTGTAGGGTCAGCTGCTTGAGCAGCGCTGCCTTTTTGGCAGGCCCGCTTGACTGGTACACTGATTCTAATTTTGTCCAAACTTCACGTGACGTTTTGCAACCTTTTATTTGTTGTAATTCTGTGGGGCTAATCGCGAGTATAATGTCCGAACGCGCTTTTCTGTCCATATCGTCCCACTCTGCCGCAGCTGTACTCGCTGATACATCTCCCGGTTTCACATCGGGTCGGGCCTTTTCACCGCTCACATATTTCCACGTTTCATTTTTAATGAGGATAGCTTCTGCCTGAATTCTCCACGTATCATAATTATCTCTATGCAGTGGTTCGATACGCACTATATTACCGGCACTCATGGCTGTTTTTCGCGAAATTTCCGATTTCTTCGAAACGCGCTTAGCGGATCGAACACGTGATCGCACAGTCACGATCACAGATTGTTCTCCTTTTATTTTTACACTGAGCTAAACCCTTTTTCACTTATGTTTTATTTTATAAACAATACTGGGCCCATAACCTGTTGGTTTCCGGGTTATGCGTAAGTGAAAAGCACAGTTGAAAAAAACAATCTGAATAGTTTAATTTATAGGTAATTGAAGTGTGAAACAGTACAAGGTATATATGTCATGTGTTTACGCGTCAGCGGTCACGACAAGTGTAAAGAGATATTCAAAAATACAAAGGTATCTAGCACGTGAGGCGTGCAATGTATATAGGTTTCAATGGATGTCAGCAAGTCATCGATTTGGCTGGAAGATAGAGTGTCGTTCTATTCTCAACAATATTATACATCAATATGATAAAATATAAAGGAAGGTAATTGAGGTAAATTATGTAATAAAATAAAAAATGATTGTGAATGAAAAAAATTACAGAAGAATTAAATTAAATGAAAAATAAGCGATGATAGAAAATATTCAGGATTTTTCTAATAATTATACATGATTTTTAAAAATTGAAGCATTGTGGGAAAAATTTTTTTTTTCAATTTCCCTCTTTTTAAAAGTAAATTGAAAATTAAAATATACATATTTATATTCATATATATATGTATATATATATATATATATATATATATATATATATATATATATATATATGTATATATATACGTATATATATGGATATATATGCATATATATATTTATATATATTTATAATATACATTAATATAATAGAATATTGATGTAGGTAATTGAGGTAAATAATGTAATAAAATGAAAAATGATTGTAATTGGAAAAAATTATAGAAAATGGAATGAAATGAAAAATAAGCGAATAATCAAAAATATTCAGGATTTTTCTGATAATTATACATGATTTTAAAAAATTAAAATAATGAAAGGAAATTTTTTTTTTTTTCAATTTCCCATTTTCCAAAAGTAAATTAGAAATTGTGATATACATATATATATGTATGTATGTATATGTATACATATATATATATGTATAGATATATATGTATATATATATTCATATATATTTATATTATACATTAATATAATAAAATGTGAATGACGGTAATTTGGGAGAATAATGTGATGAAATAATAAATGATCGTGAATGGAAAAAATTGTAAAAAACTTGACTAAAATAAAAAATGAGCAAACAATTGAAAATATTTAGGATTTTTCAGATAATTATGCATAATTTTGAAAAATTGAAATAATGAAAGAGAAATTTTTTTTTCTCAATCTCCCATTTTCCAAAAGTAAATTGATAATTGTAATATACACATATATATTTATATATATATGTATATATATATATATATATATATATATATATATATATATATATATATATGTATGTATGTATATACATGTATATATATATATCTATATAGATATATATGTATACATATATTTATATTATACATCAATATAATAAAATATACATGAAGGTAATTAAGATAAATAATGTGATAAAATGGAAAATGATTGTAAATGGAAAAAATTATAAGAAAATGAAGTAAAATAAAAAATAAGCGAACAATTGAGAATATTCAGGATTTTTCTAATGATTATACAAAATTTTCAAAAATTGAAATATTGTGGAAAAAATTTTTTTTTTTTAATTTCCCTCTTTTTAAAAGTAAATTGAAATTTATAATATACATATCTATATTCATATATATATATATATATATATATATATATGTATATATATGTATATATATACGTATAGATATATATATGTATATATATACGTATATATATAGGTATGTATGTGTATATATATTTATATATATATTCATATTATACATCAATATAATAAAATATAAAGAAAGGTAATTGAGGTAAATAATGTAATAAAATAAAAAATGATTGTGAATGAAAAAAATCATAAAAGAATTGAATGAAATGAAAAATAAGCGATAATAGAAAATGATCAGGATTTTCCTAATGATTATACATGATTTTTAAAAATTGAAATATTGTGGAAAAAATTTTTTTTTTCAATTTCCCTTCTTTTAAAAGTGAATTGAAAATTAAAATATACATATATATATTTATAGTTATATGTATATATATATATATATATATATATATATATATATATATATATATATATATATGTATATATATGTATATATATACGTATATATATATGTATGTATATGAATACGTATATATATAGGTATATATGTATATATATATTTATTTATATTTATATGATACAATAATATAATAAAATATAAATGAAGGAATTGAGGTAAATAACGTAATAAAATTAAAATAATTGTGAATAAAAAAAAAAATATCAAAAAATAAAATA
>NC_060238.1:11163050-11183050 GCF_021155775.2 Neodiprion pinetum | reverse complement strand
TGAATGAAGGTAATTAAGGTAAATAATGTAATAAAATGAAAAATGATTGTGAATAGAAAAAATTATAAAAAAATGAAATAAAATAAAGAACAAGCAAATAATTAAAAATATTCACGATTTTTCTAATAATTATACATAATTTTGAAAAATTGAAATAATGTAAAAAAAATTTTTTTTTTTCTAATTTCCCATTTTTTGAAAGTAAATTGGAAATTATAATATACATATGTATATACATATATATATATATATATATACATATATATGTATATTTTCATTCATATATATTCATATAATACATTAATATAATAAAATATAAATAAAGGTAATTGAGGTGAATAATGTAATAAATTAAAAAATGATTGTGAATGGAAAAAATTATAAAATAATGAAATAAAATGAAAAAAAAGCGAATAATTAAAAATATTCGTGATTTTTTTGATAATTATGCATAATTTTCAAAAATTGAAATATTGTGGAAAAAAATTGTTTTTTTCAATTTCCCTTTTTTTAAAAGTAAATTGAAAATTATAATATACATATGTATATATATATACACAGATATGTATATATATATATATACATGGATATGCATATATATATTAATATATATTTATATTATACATTAATATAATGAAATATAAATGAAGGTAATTGGGGTAAATAATGTAATAAAATAAAAAATGATTGTGAATAGAAAAAATTAGAAAAAAATGAAAAAAAATAAAAAATATGCAAATAATCAAAAATATTTAGGATTTTTCTGATAATTATACATAATTTCGAAAAATTGAAATATTGTAAAAAAAATTTTTTTTTTCCAATTTACCTTTTTTTAAAAGTAAACTGAAAATTATAATATACATGTATATATTCACATATATATATGTATATATATATATATCTAAATATATATACATGTATATATATATATATATATATACGAATATATATGTATACATATATAAATATATATATATGTATATATATACATATATAGATATATATGTATTTATATATTTATTTATATTTATATTATACATTAATATATAAGACGATAAATAAAGGTAATTAAGGTGAATAATGGGATCAAATGAAAAATGATTGTGAATAAAAAAAATTATAAAAAAATAAAATAAAATAAAAAATAAGCGAATAATTAAAAATATTCAGGATTTTCCAATTAATTATGCATAATTTTAAAAAATTGAAATAATGTGAGAAAAATATTTTTTTTTTCAATTTCCCATTTTTTAAAAGTAAATTGGAAATAATAATGTACATATGTATACATATATACATATATATCTGTATATATATATATATAAAAATATTTGGGATTTTTCTGATAATTATGCATAATTTTAAAAAATTGAAATATTAAGGAAAAAAATTTTTTTTTTAATTTCCCTTTTTTTAAAAATAAATTGAAAATTATAATATACATATATATATTCATATATATATGTATATATGTATATATATATACATATATATATATATATATATATATATATATATATATATATATGTATATATATGTATATATATATATTTATATATATTCATATTGTACATTATTATAATAGAATATAAATGAAGGTAATTGAGGTAAATAATGTAATAAAATAAAAAATAATTGTAAATGGAAAAATCATAAAAAAATGAAATAAAATGAAAAATAAGCGAATAATTAAACATATTCAGGATTTTTCTGATAATCATACATAATTTTAAAAAATTGAACTCCTGTGGAAAAAATTTTTTTTTTTCAATTTTCCATTTTCTAAGAGTAAACTGAAAATTATAAAATACATATATACATTCATATATGTATGTATATATATATATATATAATTATATATATATATATATATTTATATATATATATATATATATATATATATATATATATACATATATATATGTATATATATATGTACATATGTATATATATATATATATATACATAGATATATATGTATATATATATTCATATATATTTATATTATGCATTAATATAATAAAATATAAATAAAGGTAATTGAGGTAAATAATGTAATAAAATAATAAATGATTGAAAATTGAAAAAATTATAAAAAAATGAAATGAAATAAAAAAAAAGCGAATAATGAAGAATATTCAAAATTTTTCTATCAAATATACATAATTTTGAAAAATTGAAATAATATAAGAAAATTTTTTTTTTTTTCAATTTCCCTTTTTTTAAAAGTAAATTGAAAATTATAATATACATATATATATTCATATATATGAATATATATATATATATATATTCATAATATATATATATGCATATTATAATTTCCAATTTACTTTTGAAAAATGGGATATTGAAAAAAGAATAATTTTTTTCACATTATTTCAGTTTTTCAAAATTATGTATAATCATTAGAAAAATCCTGAACATTTTTAATTATTCGCATATTTTTTATTTTATTTCATTTTTTCATAATTTTTTCCATTTACAATCATTTTTTGTTTTGTTACATTATTTACCTCAATTACCTTCATTTATATTTTACTATATTAATGTATAATATAAATATATATAAATAAATATATACATATATATCTATATATATCTATATAGATACATATAGATATATATGTATATATTTATTCATATATATTTTATTATTTATTATTTATATTATATATATATATATACTATATCTATATAGATATATATAGATATATATGTATATATTTATTTATATATATTTATATTATACATTAATATAGTAAAATATAAATGAAGGTTATTGAGGTAAATAATGTAACAAAACAAAAAATGATTGTAAATGGAAAAAATTATGAAAAAATGAAATAAAATAAAAAATATGCGAATAATTAAAAATGTTCAGGATTTTTCTAATGATTATACATAATTTTGAAAAACTGAAATAATGTGAAAAAAATTATTCTTTTTTCAATATCCCATTTTTCAAAAGTAAATTGAAAATTATAATATACATATATATATATATATACACTTCTCGCAAAAATTAAGGGAACAACGAAATTTTCGAAATTTTTTGGTGATTTTCAACAGGCTGTATTTCAGTGAAAAATGGTCGTACAAAAAATAAAAAAAAAAAACTTTTGAAGCTTGAAGACTCTAGTTTTTGAATTTTTTGGTTAAAAATTTTTCGAAGCACTATTAGCCATGCAATCCTTGGATAAAGCACGAAGAAAAAATTTTCAAAATTTTTTACGTTTTTTCTTTCGCTCTACGGGCATGGAAAAATTTTTCCGAGCTAAACCAATGCATAGGTCGCATAGCCTGTTTATTCAGCTTCAAGATGCTTTTTTTTAAACCTCGATACGACCATTTGTCTTCGAGATATCGAATTTTGAATGCCAAAGCATCCTTTTTCACTCAAGTGCTGATATCTCTGGAACTACTGGTCGCACAGCGAACCAAAGGGCAGTTTCTTTTTCTGCAGAAAATTTCCTACAAAAATCTGTCAAGGTTGATGTCAAAAAAAATTTTTTTCCACCTGTAGCGTTAACGTGAAAAAAGAGCAAAAAAATGCCATTTTGCCTTTTTTTGGATAATTGACTGTATCTTCGTCAATATTGGGGGGAAAGCTTAGGTTAAAAGAAAATTTCAGAGCCTAATGTACCCCAAAGGTCCCCCCAAATCGGTAGATCGATCGGTTCAGCGGTTTTCCTGGACCGATTGATTGAAATTTTGACAAAATTAAGAGAACAAGGTTCCTTAAGAAACAAAAACCTTGTTCCCTTGATTTTTTTAAAATTTCAATCAATCGGTCAAGGAAAACCGCTGAACCGATCAATCTACCGATTTAGGGGGACCTTTGGAGTACATTAGGCTGCAAAATTTTCTTCTAACCTAAGCTTTCCCCCCAATATTGACGAAGATACAGTCGATTATCCAAAAATTCTGTAAGAACCAAAAACCTTGTTCCCTTAATTTTTTCAAAATTTCAATCAATCGGACCAGGAAAACCGCTGAACCGATCAATCTACCGATTTAGGGGGACCTTTGGGGTACATTAGGCTGTAAAATTTTCTTCTTACCTAAGCTTTCCCCCCAATATTGACGAAGATACAGTCAATTATCCAAAAAAAGGCAAAATGGCATTTTTTTGCTCTTTTTTCACGTTAACGCTACAGGTGGAAAAAAATTTTTTTTGACATTAACCTTGACAGATTTTTGTAGGAAATTTTCTGCAGAAAAAAAAACTGCCCTTCGGCTCGCTGTGCGACCAGTAGTTCCAGAGATATCGGCAGTTGAGTGAAAAAGGATCCTTTGGCATTCAAAATTCGATATCTCGAAGACAAATGGTCGTATCGAGGTTTAAAAAAAAGCATCTTGAAGCTGAATAAACAGGCTATACGACCTATGCATTGGTTTAGCTCGGAAAAATTTTTCCATGCCCGTAGAGCGAAAGAAAAAACGTAAAAAATTTTGAAAATTTTTTCTTCGTGCTTTATCCAAGGATTGCATGGCTAATAGTGCTTCGAAAAATTTTTAACCAAAAAATTCAAAAACTAGAGTCTTCAAGCTTCAAAAGCTTTGTTTTTTCATTTCTTGCACGACCATTTTTCACTGAAATACAGCCTGTTGAAAATCACCAAAAAATTGCGAAAATTTTGTTGTTCCCTTAATTTTTGCGAGAAGTATATATATATATATATATATTTGTGTGTATATATATATATATATACATATATATATATATATACTAGGGTGGGCCAAAAAAAATGAGTATTTTTTTTTTTACTTTATACTCTGAAAATCGGTTGCTAGATACCTCTTAACAATTCTCACCGAATATGAGCTCTTAATTTTGATAACAAGGTCCTCCGCTTTACAATTCTGCATTTTTTCCTGAGTATTAGAAACAAAAATTCATATCTCTTTCACACCTGTTCGTTAAAAAATATCTCTTCTCATATTCTTGTAGGAAATTGAACGCTCTACAAAAAAGGTCTCCTACAATTTTTTCGTAAACCTTACCGTTTAAAAGATATCAAAGCTTAAAGTTTGATTATTTTAAGAGAAATTTCTGTTTTGCTTATGAATTTTTCAACTCGCTAACAAAAAATTTTGATGAATTGCACAACTCATAGTTTAGTGGGAAATTAACTGCTCTACAAAAATGGTGTCTTATGATTTGTCGATTAAGTCAAGCGTTTAAAAGATATTCATCGTCAAACTTCACTGCATACTAATTTCAACAGTTTTTGATGAATAATTCGAAAAATTTCAATTTAATTTATAAGTTTCATGAAAATTTATTCCAATGTGAGTTCCTAAAAAAAGAGAAATGTTTTAAACTATTTTTCTTCAATTTTTTTAGTCCTATATAATATATATTTTTTAATTTTTAATCTTCAATATATATTTTTATACTATTTTTATTTTATTTTTTTAGTTCTATATAATATATTTTTTAATTTTCAATTTTTAATATATACTTTTATACTATTTTTCTCTTTTCTTAGGAACTCACATTGGAATAAATTTTCATGAAACTTATAAATTAAATTCAAATTTTTCGAATTATTCATCAAAAACTGTTAAAATTAGTATGCATTGAAGTTTGACGATGAATATCTTTTAAACGCATCACTTAATCGACAAATCATAGGACACCATTTTTGTAGAGCAGTTAATTTCCTACAAAACCATGAGTTGTGCAATTTATCAAAATTTTTTGTTAGCGAGTTAAAAAATTCATAAGCAAAACAGAAATTTCTCTTGAAATAATCAAACTATAAGCTTTGATATCTTTTAAACGGTAAGGTTTACGAAAAAATTGTAGGAGACCTTTTTTGTAGAGCGTTCGATTTCCTACAATAATATGAGGAGAGATATTTTTGAACGAACAGTTGTCAAAGAGATATGAATTTTTGTTTCTAATACTCAGGAAAAAATGCAAAATTGTAAAGCGGAGGACCTTGTTATCAAAATTAAGGGCTCATATTTGGTGAGAATTCTTTAGAGGTATCTAGCAACCGATTTTCAGAGTATTAAGTAAAAAAAAAAATACTCATTTTTTTCGGCTCACCCTAATATATACATATATATGTATATATATATATATATATTTATATTATACATTAATATGATAAAATATAAATAAAGGTAATTGAGGTAAATAATGTAATAAAATAAAAAATGATTGTGAATGGAAAAAATCATAAAAAAATGACAGAAAACAAAAAATAAGCGAATAATTAAAAATATCCAGGATTTTTCTAATAATTATACATAATTTCAAAATTTGAAATAATGTAATAAAAATTTTTTTTTTTCCAATTTCCCTTCTTTTAAAAGTAAATTGAAAATTATCATATACATATATAAATTCATATATACATACATATGTATATAATTATATATATATATATATACATATATATATGTATATATATATATATATATATATGTATATATATATATATATATATTTATTTACATGTCTTTATATCATACATCCATATAATAGAATATAAATGAAGGTAATCGAGGTAAATTATGTAATAAAATAAGAAATGATTATAAATGAAAAAAATTATAAAAAAATAAAATAGAATAAAAAATAAGCGGATAATTAGAGATATTTAGGATTTTCCTAATAATTATACATAATTTTAAACATTGAAATAATGTAAGTGTTACGTGGGGGTGAGGGTGGAACTGAGCGGTGGTAGTTGATGATTAATTGAATAATCTAGCTCCCACGTAACGACAATGAATAATAATTAAATCTAAGAAAAGACTTACCTTTTGGTAAGCCGGTAATTTGTAGGATCGTGTTGCCATAGACCTATACAGGTCTGTGAGGTTTGTTCAAATAGTTGAGGCTATTTTATAATAAAGAAAATGGGAAGAAGGTCGCTCAAAATAAATGTTTAAAAAGATTTAACTGGTAAAAGATGAAGTATATTCTGGTTCAATTTAGTTATTGAAATATCTGGTAACAATCGATGGTGATAATTATATATATGAACCAAAAATAACAATTTATAAAGTTTTCAAATTGAATAAAAAATCGCGTGTTATACTATTCTGGAAGATAATATTATTTGGTACCAGGAACATCTACTCTGAACGGTGGTTATAACTAGCTGGTCGTGATAATTGTATTGTATCTCTCTTTTTAGATTATCTTAAATCGTTTAATATTATATATATATATTTAATATATATATTTAATCGTTTAGTCTTATTTGTCAATTCTTGGAAACAATAAGTGGAATTTAATTGGGGGTAGTGAAGCTAGCCACCAATTCTATGCTTGGTTTTTGTGAATTTACTGAAGTAGTTTTGATTATCAAGGTGAACAAGAATTCGTCTAATTTCGAAGATTAACACTCGGATTGACTTAGCTTTTTGGTGAATCGGTCGACGAGATTGAGAGCCGTCGGATCGTGTCGGTCTGCGTCGGTAGAATGCTGGACCAGGGGCCTCACCTCAAATTTGGAAGAGTTGATGAATCAAATGATGTTGAACGTTGGTCACTTAGTCTTTGTGAATTTAGAATGATATCTTGTTATCGAAAGTTTGAAAGTGTCTGTTTGTGATTTTGATGATAAGTTAAAATTGATTGGAACGATTATTTATTAAAAATGATAATGTAATTATTATTATTATTACTTAAGATTACCTGATTCGCTTGAATCAGGGCCAAACTCAATTTTAACTAAGGAAAATGGAATATCATAAAAATGTCTATTCGCGAAATGACGAGCTTTAGTAAAGAACAGAAAAGATGGAAATGTAGAAGATAGTGAGTCTTTTGCAGCTAACAGAATAACTGAATGCTCGAATTTAACGAATTAGCGCGAGACTTTAGGTCGGTCACAACTAAGATTTTCCAAACGCTACTCTTGCTCGAGAGGGCTAATCCGGGTTTACGTCCACGCACTTCGCGACTTGACAGACGAAAGACGCGGCTTCTTGGGCCCGAGGGTCCAAGGAGCTGCAGTTGTAATTAGTTACAACGGTAATTAGCCAATGAGGTGCGAGGGCGTCCTCCTGGCGCCCAAATCCACGTGGTCAGCGTTACTTCTCGCTCTTCGACGGTGTTCCGACGATTCTCAATCTCGTCGGTGACACATTGAAGATATGAACAAAAGATATTTACATGCAATGTTCACACATTCATTCATACATTCCAATAAGTAATCTATTTTAATTTGGTGGTTCTAAAGGTAGTGGTTTATCTTAGTTATTGATTATAGTGTTAACTTAAAAAGAGGGATATTTCCAGGCTGAGCGCTACTGATGCTAATTCAGCAGTCTCCTATCTCAGTTCTTGGTACCAGATAAATAGAATAAAGTTGAACCTTATACTAGGGATCATCGTTGGTCTCTACGTGACTTTTGCCAGGAGGGGTGGAACTCGCCGTTATTAGAATATGAGATTTTGATAAAATGATATCTGTGCAGTGAAGAAATTAAAGAAATGAAATGAAATGGAATTTTGAAAAAGGTACGCCAAGGCGGTACGTCGGGGCGTAACATCCCTCCCCACTTAGAAACCATCAACGTCCCCGTTGATGAATAATTAAAGGCTAGTAGGTATACAGAAATTGAGAGTAATCAAAATGATAATGTATGTGTGTGTGTGACAGTGTGACAAAGATGATGATGAGTTAAGGTATTATATAGACATAAAAACAAATTTCAGGTCGGCGGGAGAGTAGCTCTCTGTGATCAGTAAACTGGTCAGCCGGCCTTCACATTAAGAACAACTATAACTCAGGTTAACGTAAGGGAGTAAAGGTGGTATATCTTATAACATGGTGACAATCGTTGCTATCGCAATTTAGGATGTAAGGTCGGCGGGAGAATAACTCTCTGTGATCAGTAAACTGGTCAACCGGCCTTTACATTAAGGACAACTACATCTTAGGCTAACGTAAGGGAGTAATATCATGATTAAAGGTGGAATATTTTATAACATGGTGACAATCGCTGCTACCGCAATTTAGGATGTAAGGTCGGCGGGAGAATAACTCTCTATGATCAGTGAGACTGGTCAGCCGAGTTCTTCATAGCGAAAATGACTTATGCGAAACGTTGGTGGAACGGCTAGTGTGTTCTGCGTTGGTTGACATTTGGCTTTGGCGCTGCTGAACATCAGGTGTACCGTGTCCTCTGATTGGTGAACGAGATCTGGATGCTCGGCTAGCTGGACAGCCTTACGCCTTGGTAGAGGCCAGATTCCGTGCATTTAGATCTTTGTGGTGGGCCCAGTGTCATGTGACCCACTGAGAGTCGTAGTCGTATGTGTACCCTCGTAGCGGATACTCGTTAATAGGTTGACGAACGGGAATCCTGGCATTACTTTTAAGTGCTGCCTTGTTTTGGCATCTGGGTTCCTTTGGAGTAGTGCATTCTGGACCCAAACAGCTCGTCGACTGCATTCAGCCACTCGAACTCGCCTTTTCTCCTGTTAGGTTTTGTAAAAGTTTTCACCAAATTGCCATTTGCCTTAAATAATTGCCGAAGTTCCAATGGTCATTTTTTCTTACATACTGTAGCATTTTTAACATTAATTTGGAATGAAAGGAATTTGAAAGAAAGGAAAGGTTTCAAGGTTAACATCACACTGAGTTGCTCCATTCAGAAGCTTCTGAACGAACTCTAAGGGCAGATCAAGTTCATCGCTGAACTTCCCTCTTAGGTGTTAGACTTCAAACTTAGAGCTAGTTACAGTTGAATATCCCTCGTTGCGGTTGGTCACGCCCCATCCGTTGGCGTTAAGCTTAAAATTACTTAGAAATATCCCAGGATTGTTGGTGAATGATGTGATCATGTAGTCCTCCAAGTTCGTTTCCCTCGAAAATGAATGTTCATTACTCCCAATCTCATATTTGTAATCGCATTAATTAGTCTACAATGCGTTTCATCAGTAAGCCAGTTCGAGTTTGTCTACATGTTTAATGAATCTTTCACCGTTGTTACCTTCTAATACTACGTTATTGTTTTCCAAGACTTTAACAATTTTATATGGACCCTGGTATCGCTTGCTAAATTTTCCTTTTCTAGCTTCTATCTGTACGCGTACCATGTCTCCCGCTTTGCCTTTGAACGGATGTACTGTCCGATCGTAATACATTTTCGACCTTTCCTTCGCCTGCACTAAGTTGGTCGCAGCCAAGGCCTGCATTTCGTTTAATCTGATAATTAGGTCTTCAAGATACGAGTTGTACGTTAAACGGTTTTCCTCAGTATCAAACGCAGTTGGACAGCGCGCTATTCTTCCGAAAACGAGCTCATACGGTGTGAAGTTTGTGGCTTCATGAACTGCCGTATTGTATGAAAACATAGCAAATTGAACTAGTTCATCCCAATCGTCAAACTCATTAATATAATGTTTAATGTACTCTGTTAAAACGATATGACTACGTTCTAATGCGCCATTTGATTGTGGTCGATAACTGGAAGTGGTAATATGTTTAATTTTGAAAAGTTTAGCTAATTCTTGTAGTAGTTTATTTACGAAACTTGTTCCTCGATCTGTTAGAATAGTTTTAGGCGATCCAAATTGCAAAATCAGATGTTTTACCATTGCATGAGCCACAGTCTCAGCTCTTATGTCGGGAATAGGTACAGCGATACAAAATTTTGTCAAATTATCCTGCATGGTTAAGATATGCTTGTTGCCACTAGGGGTCTGCGGAAGTGGACCTACTGTATCTAGTGAAATTTTCTGAAACGGCTCAGATGGAGTGTCCGTTATTAGCATTGGCTCTCTAGTCTTTACGCGAACTAGCTTTTGTTCTTGACAGCTTTCGCATCTTCGAATGAAATTACTGATATCCTCTCTCATTCGTGGCCAATAAAATCTTTCGCGGATTCTTCGATATGTTTTGGTTACGCCTTTGTGTCCTCCCATTAGCCCACTATGCATTTCCGAAATTATGCCCGGTCGTATTTCTGATGGTGGTATCTCGGTTATACCTGAACAGATTGTAATGTCTATGTCTTCGTCTTCAAAAATATCTATTAATAAATTTGAGATGTCTATTGATAGTTCGTCAGTTATATCCCCTAATTTTGAAATTCTAAATGTTTTTATTTTCAAATCTAATAAAGTCGTTTTCAAATTTCCCAAAGCTACCTTGACGTTGTGTAATTCAATTTTGTCAAAATGTTTTCTTTTAACCACGAGGCTAAATATGCTATATTTTCCCGTTTTTGTTATAATAACTTGGCCTAATTTTGGTTTTGCATCACGATGATCGTCTGCATTTATTAATTCCAAATCGTTTAGTAGTCTGCTGACTGGTGTAGAAAATTCTGAATCTATTGATATGAAGTGTACATAATTGTCTTTTCTGTATGTCAAATTTTCACGACTGAATGAAATTCTATTCCCTGAATGGTAACTTGTTTTTGGAAATTTTAATGGCGATATTGTTTCTAAATCTGGGGGTATGCTTTCTGTAATTTCAATTCGCGTTGGTGAATCTCGGAATTCTAGTTGCGGCTGTAAACGCCTTGGCGTTTTGCTGACCTTGCTTTTCACTGAAATGTCCCCTGTCTCATTCAACTCAGGTATCATATTCAAAGGATACGGGGTTGAGAGTGCTATTGGTCTGGGTGCGACTATAGGTGTTGGTCATGCCGATTTCTGCAAAGGTCGACTAACTACTGACTCATTCAAATTATTTTGATTGGTATTAGTCTGTCCAGCCTCGCTATTGTCTCCTTGATTTCTCTTAACTTTTTCTAAAAATCTCTCAATTTTGTTATTCAGTTCGTCGTCATCCGTCTCGTCTTTCTCGTCGAGTACCTCACGTATGGTTTCGTCTAATTCTTCACCCTCTGATATATGGCCTGGTAACTCTACTTCATCTGCATCCGATTTACTGGAGTTGTCTAGAAGACTCCTCTCGTGCAAGGTCTTGTCAAAGAGTTCAAATGAATCTTGCAACTCCTTCGGATTCAGATTACTTCTTTCGCGCAAAGATTTATTAAAGAGGTCAAATGATTTCCTTAATTCTTTAGGATCTATAGATAATTAAGCTTTACGACTCGCTTCTGTTTGCAAAAATACATCATCATCCGAATCGCTATCTCTATCACGCGGTGATTTTAATTTTACTGTTATATTTTCAGGCTCAGAATCAGATTCAACGTCGTCGTCGTCAGTCTGAATGTCTGTTTGTTCAGGTTGTTGTGTTCCCTGGGATGTAGTAGGTTGTTCAAGACCTAAATTCGGTAATACACTTCTTTGCCTCCGGTAGGCCGGCGGTTCGGAAGATTCATCGTCGGATGAGTCTTCAGAAACAGCTTGCCTACTTCCTGCTGTTGTCCTAGCTCTCGATCGAGTTCTTGTTGAGATCGCGTTCTCATCAGGCTCTATGGTAGTCTTTGTTTTTGGACAGAATGTCTCGTCAGCTGATTTTTTCCTTGGGACCGAGTCTGATTTTGCTAATGGTCGCTTTATTTTTGGAGCAGGTAATTTTGAAATTTTCGAATCGATGGGTAATATCTTCCATTGGTTCGGTTTAGTCCTGACCTTCAAGTTTGACCAAGGGTTCATAATAGCAAATATCGTTTGGAGTTTTTGATTTTCTATTAATTTTAAATTTGTACAAGCAAAAATTTTGATTCCCGTTCCTCCAAAAATGAATCGTAACATGGTTCTTACTTTGTTCCATGCTAGTTTATCTAGACCGCATCCCATTCTAGGTATTCTAACTGTTTTAACAGAGTCATCCTCTAAAATTTTCCGAAAATTGATCAGACTGAGGTACATGTCTTCATATTCTGGTTTGTCCCAAAAGTTTAATTTTGTCATAATGTAATAAATTTTTTGATCTGGCAGTTCTAATTTAGCTACCGAATGCATATCAGCCTGACTGCGAAGGTGTTCCGGTACCCCATACTTTTTCCTAAAATCGCTTGCTATACCGGAACTCATTTCAAGATCTACAGAAACGGTATGCGCATAATTGTCAAGTCTATCGAAAACGCTTTCGTGTACTTCAATAATGTTTGGATTTTCAATATCAGCTGTTCTAATTATTTTCAAATAGTCTGAATACTTTGGAAATGAATCTACAGATTTAATTATTAGGTTGTCACTATCGTTTCCGCTATCAGATGACTCCGACGATTGGTTAATGCCGTCGGTAACAGGGACTGGATTGCGCGACAATGCATCTGCGTTACTGTTCAGTCGTCCAGCCTTGTGTTTGAATTCATACTCGTAATCTCGTAACTTGAGCCTCCATCGTATTAGCCGCTGCCCGGGATCTTTAATCGAGTCGATCCAGCGTAATGGCTCATGATCACTAACCAGTGTGAATTTTCGGCCATAAAGATAAGGTCGAAAATGTAGTACGGCATATAGAGCTGCTAAACACTCTTTCTCAGTTGTGAAATAATTTTGTTCCGCTTTGCTCAGAGCACGAGACAGGTAGGCGACGGGCATATCATAACCGTCCACTTCCTGGCTCAAAACGGCTCCGATTGCATAGTCGGATGCGTCGGTAGTTAACGTGAATTGCTTTTTGAAATTTGGGTACTGCAAGATAGGATACTGGCATAGATACTTCCTCAAAATTTTGAAACTTTTCTTTTGATCTTTTCCCCAAATAAATGGTGATTCTTTCTTTAATAGGTCTGTAAGAGGCCTAGCTTTTCCAGCAAAATTTTTAATAAAACGCCTGTAGTAACCGGCTAGTCCCAGAAATTGTCTAATGTTCTTAGGATTTTTAGGTTGTGGAAAATGTCGAACCGCGGTAATTTTCTTTGGGTCCGGTCTAACTCCTGATCTGCCAATAATATGGCCTAAATAAGCCACTTCTGTTTTTAGGAATTCACATTTATCTGGTTGAAACGTTAATTTAGCGTCCTTTAATTTGTTAAATAACCGGCGGATTTTCTTCCCGTGTTCTTCTAAATTCTTTGCATAAACTACGATGTCGTCTAAATAAACGAAAACTTCGACACCTTGTAGTCCGCGTAATGTTTGATCCATTAATCTTTGAAATGTAGCGGGCGCGTTTTTAAGCCCTTCAGGCATTCTGAGATATTCGTAATGACCGTTTGGTGTTGTGAATGCGGTTTTTGCTCTATCTTGGGGGTCCATTTCAATTTGTTGGAAACCGCTGGCAAGATCGAAAGTTGAAAAATATCGCGCTTCACCGAGATGATCAAGAATGTCTGTAATATTAGGTAATGGATACGCGTCCCCAATTGTCTTTTCATTCAATTTCCGAAAATCAATTACCATGCGCCATCGTTTTCTACCCGCAGAATCGGGTTTTTTGGGTACAATCCACACGGGTGAATTATACGGTGAATTTGAAGGAACTATTATTCCGTTGTCAATTTTAATTTTGATTTGGTTTTCAATCTCGGTTTTGTGGATTGGAGGGAACCGGTATTGTCGCGTATTAATCGGTATATCATCCTCTGTTGGTATACGATGCTGAATTCCGGGTGTAGATTTTAATTTGTCTCCAGGTAAATGAAATAATTCTGGATATTCCTCAATGATATCTAATACGTGGTCGCGTTCCTCTATATTTAAATGATCTAAATGCAATTTTGATTGAATTTCTGTAAATCGATCAGTCACTACAGGTTCTAAATTTAAGTCTTCTGAACTTGAATCGTGATATTCATGCTCCTCCGGAAAGTTGTGATATTCAAAAGGTATCACTTCCTGTGGTGGAATTTCTATTTCAATATCTCTATCCAAGGTATTAATTGCAAGAACATGGCATACGCCATCTTGTACCGAGACTGCAGCCTCACCAATGTATACGCCGTCTATGGTTTCTACGCGTGGCAAATATGCTTCTTTTGTGCCACAACTGATTACGTCAATGCCAATGGCTTGCTTTGTGCGCGCACGAATTTTAAAGAAACGTTTTTGCGGTTTTGTTTCGGTATCGGAATGTTCTTCGTATCCGATAAATCGTATCGGTCTAATCGGGTCAGTTTTCGTTACCAAGGTGTTATGTGTGAAAGAGATCTCAGCCTTACGCTCGCGCAAATAATCTTTACCTAATATACCGTCGCAATTTAGCAAAAAGGTTGATCGTACGACGTGAAATTTACTTGGTTCGTTTTGTAAAGTTAAATTTGTTATTCCCAAAGTTTTTACTTCGTTGGTTGTTATTCCCGTAATCGTAGAAATTTCGTCTACACTGATTAAAACGTCAGGATGTAAAACATTAGCTTTAATGAGACTGATATCTGCGCCGGTGTCTATTAGAAAAGTAGCTAAATGTTCTTTTAATTCAGGAGCTGTCATCCTGATCAGTGGCGATTCTCGATCTGGTCCGCGCGTATCGATGCACCGGCCGGCGGTTCCGCGAAACGGACCGTCGGTTGACGCTCGGGCGTCGCGTACCTCGCCGTTGCGTCCGGACGACGAGTCGCGTTCAAGTTTAAAGATTCAGCTGTTTCGGACGTTCTACGCGGAGATGGTGACCGTGTTCTGACGTTCGAATTATCAAACCTCGCTTGATTAAAACCGGACTGCTGATTCGGGTCGTATGAACGGGTGTTTAAATTTGGCGAATTCGGTCTGCTCGTATTTAAATTTGCTCCCGGCGATCCCGATCTCTGTGGAATCGATGCAGGATTTATTGTGGGCGGATATCCATAAGGTGGTAAATACGGATATGTCATCGGCGGATAATAATACGGGTGTTGTGGAAAATAAGGCGGATATTGATAAGCACGCGGTTGCTGGTGCTGAAACTGTGAGTGAGCGGGCATGCCGTATGGGTAATAACCCCTCGGCTCGGGTGATCGTCGAGCGGCGACGTTTGCCGTCGGGTGTCTGTACATGGCCGCGTTCGGCGACGGGCTTCTCGCGCGTGTCTCCGCTCCGTCTGAGATGCCATAATTCGAATACAATCGCGGCGCGTTATTTTGGTTATAGATCATTGGAGAGTTCGGTCGCGAAATTTGTACTCTCTGCGTTTCTCCGGAAGATATTATTCCCTGACGCATACGATTTTCTGTTTTTCGCGCTAACTTAAGCGCTTCTTCCAATGTCTTTACACGTCCTTCAACATATCTTTCGATAGCTTCAGGTAGTCCTCGAATATAAGCATCCAACGCGTTCACTTGCAGAACTTTCATTACCGCGTCGACTTCGGTTTTTCCGTACTCGTCTTCTAAAGCTACGCGAGCTGCACTGACCAAGATTTTTAATCGATCGTAGAAATCGCTCACGTTTTCATCACGTTTCATCCGTATATTCGCGATCTCTTGTTGATAATACGGATAAGTCTTTTCAGCTGCAAATCGACTTTTCAGATGTTTTATTAATTCGTTAACCGTATTGAAAGTCTCGCCATATGTACTATCGCGAGCTGCTCCTTGCAATTTTCCTGGAACGCACTTTACATATGCGCCTTCCGAATTCGGCGGAATATACACTGAACCGTTTTGCACGTCTTGTAAGAAATCTTTCAAACGAATGTTTTTCCCGTCAAAGTATGGAATATTTAATGTACTATGCTGCAACGCAAAGCACTCCGCCATCGACGTCATCATCGCATTACTCGCGTCTAGAGCGGATACATTGGTTCGGTCCGCGCTCTGGTTTCCCGTTTCGTTAGGCATTTCAAAATCGAAAAAGGTTGTTTATGCACACGAAATAATTCAGGCCAATTTTTAGGCAAATATTGGGAACACAGCTAATACACAAATGACCAGTGGAAAATTCGGCAATATACGATATCAGGATATTATGACATATACAAACAAATACACAAATAATAATTCGCAGAGTTTCATGCACAATTTGTCATTAATTATATAATTATTATCTGAAAAGAAAGATACTTTTTTTTTTATGCGTTTGACCAGTTTTCAATTTTAACACAGAAACTAGAAAAAATTTTTTTTTTTTTTTATTTTTTTTTTTTTTTTATCTAAACAAATCTCACTTTTAGCAACAATATCCCACCGCTGCCACCAATTCTTGTGTTACGTGGGGGTGAGGGTGGAACTGAGCGGTGGTAGTTGATGATTAATTGAATAATCTAGCTCCCACGTAACGACAATGAATAATAATTAAATCTAAGAAAAGACTTACCTTTCGGTAAGCCGGTAATTTGTAGGATCGTGTTGCCATAGACCTATACAGGTCTGTGAGGTTTGTTTAAATAGTTGAGGCTATTTTATAATAAAGAAAATGGAAAGAAGGTCGCTCAAAATAAATGTTTAAAAAGATTTAACTGGTAAAAGATGAAGTATATTCTGGTTCAATTTAGTTATTGAAATATCTGGTAACAATCGATGGTGATAATTATATATATGAACCAAAAATAACAATTTATAAAGTTTTCAAATTGAATAAAAAATCGCGTGTTATACTATTCTGGAAGATAATATTATTTGGTACCAGGAACATCTACTCTGAACGGTGGTTATAACTAGCTGGTCGTGATAATTGTATTGTATCTCTCTTTTTAGATTATCTTAAATCGTTTAATATTATATATATATATTTAATATATATATTTAATCGTTTAGTCTTATTTGTCAATTCTTGGAAACAATAAGTGGAATTTAATTGGGGGTAGTGAAGCTAGCCACCAATTCTATGCTTGGTTTTTGTGAATTTACTGAAGTAGTTTTGATTATCAAGGTGAACAAGAATTCGTCTAATTTCGAAGATTAACACTCGGATTGACTTAGCTTTTTGGTGAATCGGTCGACGAGATTGAGAGCCGTCGGATCGTGTCGGTCTGCGTCGGTAGAATGCTGGACCAGGGGCCTCACCTCAAATTTGGAAGAGTTGATGAATCAAATGATGTTGAACGTTGGTCACTTAGTCTTTGTGAATTTAGAATGATATCTTGTTATCGAAAGTTTGAAAGTGTCTGTTTGTGATTTTGATGATAAGTTAAAATTGATTGGAACGATTATTTATTAAAAATGATAATGTAATTATTATTATTATTACTTAAGATTACCTGATTCGCTTGAATCAGGGCCGAACTCAATTTTAACTAAGGAAAATGGTATATCATAAAAATGTCTATTCGCGAAATGACGAGCTTTAGTAAAGAACAGAAAAGATGGAAATGTAGAAGATGGTGAGTCTTTTGCAGCTAACAGAATAACTGAATGCTCGAATTTAACGAATTAGCGCGAGACTTTAGGTCGGTCACAACTAAGATTTTCCAAACGCTACTCTTGCTCGAGAGGGCTAATCCGGGTTTACGTCCACGCACTTCGCGACTTGACAGACGAAAGACGCGGCTTCTTGGGCCCGAGGGTCCAAGGAGCTGCAGTTGTAATTAGTTACAACGGTAATTAGCCAATGAGGGGCGAGGGCGTCCTCCTGGCGCCCAAATCCACGTGGTCAGCGTTACTTCTCGCTCTTCGACGGTGTTCCGACGATTCTCAATCTCGTCGGTGACACATTGAAGATATGAACAAAAGATATTTACATGCAATGTTCACACATTCATTCATACATTCCAATAAGTAATCTATTTTAATTTGGTGGTTCTAAAGGTAGTGGTTTATCTTAGTTATTGATTATAGTGTTAACTTAAAAAGAGGGATATTTCCAGGCTGAGCGCTACTGATGCTAATTCAGCAGTCTCCTATCTCAGTTCTTGGTACCAGTTAAATAGAATAAAGTTGAACCTTATACTAGGGATCATCGTTGGTCTCTACGTGACTTTTGCCAGGAGGGGTGGAACTCGCCGTTATTAGAATATGAGATTTTGATAAAATGATATCTGTGCAGTGAAGAAATTAAAGAAATGAAATGAAATGGAATTTTGAAAAAGGTACGCCAAGGCGGTACGTCGGGGCGTAACATAAGGAAAATTTTTTTTTTTTCAATGTTCCATTTTTTAAAAGTGAATTGAAAATTATAATATACATATGTATACATATATACATATATATGTGTATGTATATATATATATGTATATGTGTATATATATATATATATACACATATATATATATACAGGGTGTCCCTAAATTGAGGGACACGGACCAGTAAGCGTGATACCTGACTGAAATGCAACCGAGAATTTCTTTACCGGAAGCTCGTCCGACGCATAGTTTTTGAATTATAAGCGATAGCGTTAGGCCAATCAGAGTGCACCATTTCATCTGGATTTGCCGCCACGGGAATTGCTGTTTTGTTCGTCTGAGTGAATTATTATTATTCGGTTACAAAGTAAAGATCGGCACCTCCCCTCACTCGCTGTTGTACCCCTTCTCGAGCGCTGACCTCGGTATTGTTGCCGCGGCACACGCTGCCGGCCGCACATCCGCGGACGCACACTCGTGTGTGTGAAACATAAGCGAATGCCCGACTACACAATACTACGAAACACACATCTACGAGTGAAAATAAAAATAAATCTCGAAATAAATCAGCGGATTTAAGATTTATTGTTATAAAACACTTCCAATCATCGATGTATGCATAAAACTAGAGATTTTAGATAATTGATATGCCGTTAGGGTTCATGATCAGTCATTCAATCAATCTGAATTATGCTTTCTGAACATTTTTTGTGTCTTTGCAACATAACTTTTCCACTAGTTTAAAATTCATCATTGACATCAGATTTTTCAATAATGCGAGGGTACAACAACTCGCTGAATTGACGTGTCACTAGGTTTGTAAATCAATTACAATTCACCTGAGTTAACACAAAATAACTGAATAAATGAGAATTCACTGAATCACTAAAAATGATAACTGAAATCATGAGAATTATTTGAGATATAACTGAATTAGGAAGAGTTGTAATAAGTCAAGTTACGTTAAATTACTTTAGATTCCTGCCAAAATTTTCTGTTCATAGAGAAAAATAATCAAATTCAAATGAAAAAGTAATTTTAAATCAAGAAGAAGAAAATTCACAAATACCTGAATTCAAATGAAGCAATTTCAATTTAATAAATCTATCCAAATTTGGGGAAGAATAATTATTATTATTTGGAATAGAAAACTGAAGTCGAATTACATG
>NC_060238.1:10998050-11158050 GCF_021155775.2 Neodiprion pinetum | reverse complement strand
CACGATGTTCCGTCACGTGATATTTCGGAAGTAGTTGAGCCTCCTGTCGCGTCGTCTCATCCTAGCGTAGATATTCAGTCAGAGTTCTTGGCCTTTTCAAAATCGCGTGGAACTGTCAATGTTCTCCCTCCGCAGACTTAGAGCTCGTTCAGACTCAATCAGGTCTCTGTACCTTCCGCGAGTATTGTAGAGTTGCCCTCGAAACAATCGAATTTGAAGCCCGGTTCGTATGACGGTTCGTCTGCTTGGAGTCTATACGAACGTCAGTTTAACATGATTAGTAAGGTTAATGGTTGGAATCCGTCCCAGAAAGCAGCTAATTTGACAGCGTCTTTGTCTGGTCCGGCTTTGGTAGTTCTTGGATCGCTTTCAGATTCGGATTCTAAAAATTTCGACAGCATTTATGCGGCTCTTAAACTCCGGTTTGGCGAAGAACATCTTTCCAAACTTTATTTTACTCAGTTCGAAAATAGACGTCAAGGGCCCAAGGAAGATTTAGCCTCTCTCGGAAATGACATCGAACGTCTCGCTCGACATTCTCTTACTGATTGTGCAGAAAAAGCTAGAGATCAGATAGCTCGGGCGAAATTCATTAATGCGATTCGGAATCCGGAGCTTCGGTATCATCTGAGGCTCGCAGCTCCAACTTCTCTACATGAAGCAATTATTAAGGGCTTAGAATTAGAAGCCATAAACGAGGCGGATTCAGGTTCGCGTCAACTTCATCGTTTGAGCCAAGCTGAACCTTCAGAAAATTCTTCGTCCCGTCCTTCAGTCAATCAGCCTAGCTCAGATTCTCTTCCAGGAAGGAAAAATAGTGGTTTCTCTCGTTACAATAGATCAAACTCCAATCGGCCTGTCTCAGAGTGCCAGTTTCGTGGCGTAAGAGGACATATCGCGAAGAATTGTTTCAAACTCGACCGTCAGTTGAAGACTGCGGAAGATTCGTGGCGCAAAAATGCCTCGAAGGGGGCTCCCTCTAATCCGGTTTGGGCAGCACAACCTTCTGTTTCTCAGAATTCGGGAAACTAGCTACCGATGTTTCGAAAGGACGGATATTATCGGTTTCTTCCAAGTTCCTTAGCCCTATTGCTTCACAGTTCGTGGTTAAAGGCCTGCGTCGTACCGGCTTATATGCTAAAGGTTCCGTTAACGGACTAAGTTGTTTGTGGGTGATAGATACTGGAGCCGAAATTTCCGTTGTTCGTCCTGATATGATTTCGTCTCTTGCTTCAATTAATCCTTTTGTGTCTATTCGCACTGCTACCGGAGCAACTACCCCTGTCGTATGTAAGATGGTCGTGCAGGTAACAGTAGCAGATTGTGTTCAATCCCCACATGAAGTTCTAGTAGCTGATATAGAAGATGAAGGCATTTTGGGCGTAGATTTTCTTTCCGCTCACAACTGCGTCATTTCTACCGGGGATTCGACTCTCTGTTCTGGTAACCGTAAAATCAACCTCGAAACGTCTAAGTTTATTAACTCTTCTGAACAGAAAGAAACCCTCTCGTCTTTGCGCGTTTTAGAACATGTGTCGGACTCTTTAGTCGTTCCTTCTTATCTCACGGAACTCTTTACTAGGTCTTCTAAAGATTTAGATGTCGCTCAGACTAGCAGTCTCGTTTGCCTTTTTAACGATTTTAAAGAGACTTTCGCTAAAGACTCTGCCGACATCGGGAGATGTACCATAGCTAAGCATTCGATAGATGTAGGGAATAACGCTCCGATTAAACGGGCAGCTAGACGGCTTCCTTTAAACGGTCGCAGGGAAGTTGAAAAATTAGTAGAGGATATGAGAATAGCAGATGTTATTGAACCGTCTTCTAGTCCGTGGGCTTCTCCCATTGTCTTAGTCAATAAAAAAGATGGTTCCAAGAGGTTTTGTATAGATTGTAGGAAGTTGAACGAGATCACCAAGAAAGATGCATATCCGCTTCCTCAGATAGGAGATACCCTTGATTTAATTTCTGGTGCCCGTTGGTTCTCTACGATTGATTTACAGAGTGGTTATTAGCAAGTCGAAATAAATCCGTTAGACAAAGCGAAAACAGCTTTTGTCACAGGGTTAGGTGGACTTTGGCAATTTAAAGTTATGCCTTTTGGCCTTTGTAATGCACCAGCTACCTTCGAAAGAGCGATGGAATTCGTCCTTCAAGGTCTGACTGGCAAGATTTGTTTAGTTTATCTCGATGACATCATTGTGTTTGGTAAGACTTTTGATGAGGAATTGGAAAATCTTAAGCAGGTTTTTAGTCGTTTATTCCAAGCTGGTCTAAAAATGAGTCCCAAAAATGTCATTTTTTCAAAAAGGAAGTAACTTTTCTCGGACACGTCGTTTCAGCAGAAGGTGTTAAAACAGATCCTTCTAAAATAGAAAAGGTCTCAAATTGGCCTCGTCCCGATTCAAAAGCAAAGGTTCAAAGTTTCTTGGGACTTTGTACTTATTACAGACGTTTCGTTAAGGGCTTTGCTTCTAAAGCGAGACCCCTCCATGCTCTTACAGGAATTAAAGTTGTTTTCGATTGGACTCCCGAATGCGAAGGAGCCTTTGTTCTTCTTAAAAAATTATTAACTTCGTCACCGATATTAGCTTATCCCATAACCGATTCTCAATTCATCGTAGATTCTGACGCTTCTCTCTGTGGTATAGGTGGGGTTTTATCTCAAATTCAGGATAACCAAGAGCGCGTTATTAGTTATTTCAGTCGGGTCTTGTCTAAACCGGAACGCAATTATTGTGTTACCCGTAGAGAATTATTGGCGATGTTAAAATCTATTCGCCATTTCCATCATTATCTTTATGGAAGGAAATTTTTGATTCGAACAGACAATGCTTCCTTAACTTGGCTTCTTTCGTTCAAATCACCTGAAGGCCAGGTAGCTCGATGGTTGGAGAGGTTAGGTCAATATGACTTCGAAATTGAACACCGTCCCGGAGTTCTGCATGGTAATGCTGATGCACTTTCTCGTCGTCCGTGCGGGGACGATTGCAAACAGTGCTCTCGTTTAAATAAACAGCTAGATCCCTCGCTTAACGTTCGTCAAATTTCTCTCGTTGAAAATAAAGAAGACTGGATCATCGCCCAGGGGAAAGATTCAGATCTCCTCCTAGTTCGGAATTGGAAATCCACAGGAGTCAGGCCTCAGTGGGAAGAAATATCTTCTATGAGTCAGTCTTTGAAAATTTACTGGGCGCAGTGGGACTCCTTGTTTCTCCTCGATCAGTTGCTTTATAGGAAATGGGAATCACCTGACTCCAGGTCGGTTCGTTGGCAGCTTCTGGTTCCTAGAGAAAAGATAGCCGAGATTTTGTCAAGCTTTCATGATTCACCTGTTGGTGGCCATTTCGCTTCTAATAAGACTTTGGGTAGGATCAGAGAAAGGTATTTTTGGGCTCACTGTCGAGCTGACGTTGAAAATTGGTGTAGAACTTGCACGGTTTGTTTAGCCAAGAAGGGACCTCGTGAAAAAGGGAAGAGCTCTCTTCAAATATATAACGTAGGAGCTCCATTTGAAAGAGTCGCAATGGATATCCTAGGCCCTCTTCCTCTTTCTAGGTCAGGAAATCGGTATGCCCTGGCGATAGCAGATATTTTACAAAGTGGTTAGAAGTAGTCCCAATTCCGAATCAAGAAGCTAGCACCGTGGCTCGAGCTTTCGTTCGAGAATTCGTCTGTCGTTACGGAGCTCCTCTTGAATTACACACAGATCAGGGTTGAAATTTTGAGTCGAATTTGATGAAGGAGTTTCTTCAAATTTTAGGGATTAGAAAAACTCGTACCACCGCTTTGCATCCGCAGTCTAATGGAATGGTAGAAAGATTGAATAGGACGCTTCTTCGTTATCTTTCTTCTTTCGTTGATCAGGACCAGAAAGATTGGGATGAGTGGATTCCCTTATTTCTTCTATCGTATCGCTCTGCAATTCACGACACTACCGGTTTTTCTCCAGCTATGATGTTGACAGGTCGGGATCTTCGACTTCCGTCAGATTTAGAAAAGGGTGTCAATCCTTCCGTGGCTTCGTCCCAGGTGTATTTTAATTCCCTTTTCCGTCAAAAATTGGACGAGGTTCATGAATTCGCTAGGGAAAGAATTCGTATGGTCTCCGATAAGACTAAGGATCGTTATGATATTGGAGCTAGAAATTTAAAATTTGAGAAGGGAGATTCAGTTTGGTTATTTCAACCTCGTCGGCAACAAGGGCGTTGTCCCAAACTCCAAAGTAATTGGGAAGGTCCTTATTTTATTGTTGACCGGATTAACGACGTTGTTTTTAGAATTAGACGTTCGCCTCGTTCGAAATCTGAAGTCGTTCATCTGAAGCGCTTAGCTCCTTATCAGTCAAGAGCATCGTTTCAGTAGCTCTCTGAAGGTTAGAAAGTTCGTTGACAGGTTAAGGTTAGTTCGATGTTGTTCGATTCGAGAAATTTTGATACATCGATTTCTTTGGCTTGAAGAGTGTTTCGGTTCTGCGCTTGATTGAAGTAGTGAGCATTTGGTCGATCCTCTCTTATTTTTATAATCCATATGTCAGTTTTTGTGAGTACTTTTCAGGTTACTTGACACAGCCTTTTCCCATCCAATCTTTCCCCGATTCTTGAGGATGACTGGTGGCCTTATTTTGAAGAAAGACGCAGAAATGATTCAGATAAGATCGTTTCTTTTCTTTTGAATAGATATTAATTTATTTTATTCGTGTATTCTCCCGAATTCACTTAGTGAATTTGAATTGTCATACCATCACTCACATTTGTCCTTCCAAAACTCGAGGGTGAGCTGTTTCTTAAGAAGATTAGGATCAGTCACCCATCTATTCCCTTATTTCCTGTGAAAAGGAGTCTGTTTCTATCCTGTTTGGTCCTGGAATTTTTGGTTCTCGCCTCGATGTTTTCACCCGAACCTGTTTCGTTTGGACAATCCTTCATGAAGAGGATTGGATTTCGTTTCGACATCGATCTCGACCGTTGCTGATAACTTCGAATTCATGAAGCCACATAACACTCAATAACACTAACCTTTATAAAACATAGCACATAAATTTTTGAGATTATTTAATGCTCAACTATCTGCTCAAGGTTTTCTGTGGTTTACCTTGAGACTGTGGGCAAATGCCAGATAGTAAAAAAGGGAGTTCTTAAAATTTTAGAGCCACAGCTCCAACTCGCCTTCGAGCACTGACTGCTAGATCACATTTTTTTGTAATTGTTTCTCTTTTCCGAGTCGGGTCGACTCTTTTCCTCGAGGTGGAGTAATGTTATGAAGGGTGAAATCACCCGTTTTGTCCCCTTTTGAATGATCTAGTAGTCATCATAGATAAAAGACGTTTATGAACCTCTTATGTCTTCGAAAAGAATAAGGTTGCTGCGTCAACCGACATTATTGTAAAAACAGTCAGTCTCTAGACTTTAAAAAGAGAGCTTGTGTCCAAATACATCTATTTTCTTTCTAAATATTCCTTGTTCGTGAGACTTCTTTGGCTCGGCGTTCGCTTGAATCGCACAGAGAACTCTTTGATTCTCTTAGATCTTTGGTAATTTCCCCCGTTGTTACGATATATATATGTATGTATACATATATATATATATATTATATTTATATATATTTATATTATACATTAATATAATAGAATATAAATGAAGGTAATTGAGGTAAATAATGTAATAGAATAAAAAATAATTGTGAATGGAAAAATCATAAAAAAAAGAAAAAAAAGAAAAAATAAGCGAATAATTAGAAATATTTAGGATTTTTCTGATGATTATACATAATTTTAAAAAATTGAAATATTGTGGAAAAAATTTTTTTTTTTAATTTCCCTCTTTTTGAAAGTGAACTGAAAATTATAATATACATATATATATTCATATATATATGTATATATGTATATATATATATACATATATATATATAGATATATATATATATATTTATATATATGTATACATACATATATATATATATATATATATATATATAGATATATATGTATATATATTTATATATATTTATGTTATGCATTAATATAATAAAATATAAATGAAGGTAATTGAGGTAAATAATGTAATAAAATAAAAAATGATTGTGAATGGAAAAAACTATAAAAAAATGAAATAAAATGAAAAATAAGCAAATAATTGAAAATATTCAGGATTTTTCTGATAATTATACATAATTTTGAAAAATTGAAATATTGTGGGAAAAAATTTTTTTTCTCAATTTCCCTTTTCTCAAAAGTAAATTGAAAATTATAATATACATACATATATTCATATATACATACATATGTTTATATAAATATATATTTATATATATATATATATATATATATGTATATATATGTATATGTATATAAATATATATATATATATATATATATATATATATATATATATATATATATTCATTTACATGTCTTCATATCATACATCCATATAATAGAATATAAATGAAGGTAATCGAGGTAAATTATGTAATAAAATAAGAAATAATTATAAATGAAAAAAATTATATAAAAATAAAATAGAATAAAAAATAAGCTGATAATTAGAGATATTTAGGATTTTCCTAATAATCATACATAATTTCAAAAATTGAAATAATGTAAGAAAAATTTTTTTTTTCTAAATTTTTAATTTTTTGGAAGTAAATTGAAAATTATAATATACATATGTATACATATATACATATATATGTGTATATATATATAAACATATATATGTATATATATATATATATGTACATATATATATATATATATATACATATATATGTATATTTTTATTTATATATATTTGTATTATACATTGATATAATAAAATATAAATAAAGGTAATTGAGGTAAATAATGTGATAAAATAAAAAATAATTGAGAATGGAAAAAATTATAAAAAAATGAAATGAAATAAAAAATAAGCGAATCATTAAAAACATTCAGGATTTTTCTGATAGTTATACATAATTTTAGAAAATTGAAATATTGCGGAAAAAATTTTATTTTTTTAATTTCCCTTTTTTTAAAAGTCAATTGAAAATTATAACATACATATATATATTCATATATATATGTATATATGTATATATATATATATATACATATATATATGTATATATATATACATATATATATATATATATATTTATATATATACATATATATATGTATATATATGTATATATATATTTATATGTATTCATATTATACATTATTATAAAAGAATATAAATAAAGGTAATTGAGTTAAATAATGTAATAAAATCAAAAATAATTGTAAATGGAAAAATCGTAAAAAAATGAAATAAAATAAAAATAAGCGAGTAATTAAAAATATTTAGGATTTTTCTGATAATTATACATAATTTTGAAAAATTGAAATAATGTTTGAAAAAATTTTTTTTTTCCAATTTCCCTCTTTCTAAAAGTAAATTGAAAATTATAATATACATATATATATTCATACATATACGTATATATATATATACATTTGAAATTCGTCGCAGAGACACATTTTAGACTTGTGTGTGAAGCTTGTTGGTATGTACACACATATGCTGTAAGTGGCTATTAATGTGAAATTAAAATTCACTTCAGCCATTTACTTTTGAACGGCTGCGCGTTCATTTTGGCGATATGAGCTACGCATATCATATTTTAGCGAGAAAAATTTGCTTGAGGAGAGTACAATTTCGAAATTTTTTTTAGGTGAGTTGAAAAATCAACGACGGAGCCAGGAATCGAACCTGGTATCTAGAGATGCTTTGCCGGAGACTTACTCCACTAGACCACCTAGCCGCCCTGACTACACTGTCATTAATTTCTCTCATCACCCGTATTTCGAAATTGTTTTTGTTTTCGTGTGCCATTGAATTTGTCTACATTTGAAATTCGTCGCAGAGACACATTTTAGACTTGTGTGTGAAGCTTGTTGGTATGTACACACATATGCTGTAAGTGGCTATTAATGTGAAATTAAAATTCACTTTAGCCATTTACTTTTGAACGGCTGCGCGTTCATTTTGGCGATATGAGCTACGCATATCATATTTTAGCGAGAAAAATTTGCTTGAGGAGAGTACAATTTCGAAATTTTTTTTAGGTGAGTTGAAAAATTAACGACGGAGCCAGGAATCGAACCTGGTATCTAGCGATGCTTTGCCGGAGACTTACTCCACTAGACCACCTAGCCGCCCTGACTACACTGTCATTAATTTCTCTCATCACCTGTATTTCGAAATTGTTTTTGTTTTCGTGTGCCATTGAATTTGTTTACATTTGAAATTCGTCGCAGAGACACATTTTAGACTTGTGTGTGAAGCTTGTTGGTATGTACACACATATGCTGTAAGTGGCTATTAATGTGAAATTAAAATTCACTTTAGCCATTTACTTTTGAACGGCTGCGCGTTCATTTTGGCGATATGAGCTACGCATATCATATTTTAGCGAGAAAAATTTGCTTGAGGAGAGTACAATTTCGAAATTTTTTTTAGGTGAGTTGAAAGATCAACGACTGAGCCAGGAATCGAACCTGGTATCTAGAGATGCTTTGCCGGAGACTTACTCCACTAGACCACCTAGCCGTCCTGACTACACTGTCATTAATTTCTCTCATCACCTGTATTTCGAAATTGTTTTTGTTTTCGTGTGCCGTTGAATTTGTTTACATTCGAAATTCGTCGCAGAGACACATTCTAGACTTGTGTGTGAAGCTTGTTGGTATGTACACACATATGCTGTAAGTGGCTATTAATGTGAAATTAAAATTCACTTCAGCCATTTACTTTTGAACGGCTGCGCGTTCATTTTGGCGATATGAGCTACGCATATCATATTTTAGCGAGAAAAATTTGCTTGAGGAGAGTACAATTTCGAAATTTTTTTTAGGTGAGTTGAAAGATTAACGACGGAGCCAGGAATCGAACCTGGTATCTAGAGATGCTTTGCCGGAGACTTACTCCACTAGACCACCTAGCCGTCCTGACTACACTGTCATTAATTTCCCTCATCACCTGTATTTCGAAATTGTTTTTGTTTTCGTGTGCCGTTGAATTTATTTACATTCGAAATTCGTCGCAGAGACACATTCTAGACTTGTGTGTGAAGCTTGTTGGTATGTACACACATATGCTGTAAGTGGCTATTAATGTGAAATTAAAATTCACTTCAGCCATTTACTTTTGAACGGCTGCGCGTTCATTTTGGCGATATGAGCTACGCATATCATATTTTAGCGAGAAAAATTTGCTTGAGGAGAGTACAATTTCGAAATTTTTTTAGGTGAGTTGAAAAATCAACGACGGAGCCAGGAATCGAACCTGGTATCTAGAGATGCTTTGCCGGAGACTTACTCCACTAGACCACCTAGCCGCCCTGACTACACTGTCATTAATTTCTCTCATCACCTGTATTTCGAAATTGTTTTTGTTTTCGTGTGCCATTGAATTTGTCTACATTTGAAATTCGTCGCAGAGACACATTTTAGACTTGTGTGTGAAGCTTGTTGGTATGTACACACATATGCTGTAAGTGGCTATTATTGTGAAATTAAAATTCACTTTAGCCATTTACTTTTGAACGGCTGCGCGTTCATTTTGGCGATATGAGCTACGCATATCATATTTTAGCGAGAAAAATTTGCTTGAGGAGAGTACAATTTCGAAATTTTTTTTAGGTGAGTTGAAAAATTAACGACGGAGCCAGGAATCGAACCTGGTATCTAGAGATGCTTTGCCGGAGACTTACTCCACTAGACCACCTAGCCGCCCCGACTACACTGTCATTAATTTCTCTCATCACCTGTATTTCGAAATTGTTTTTGTTTTCGTGTGCCATTGAATTTGTTTACATTCGAAATTCGTCGCAGAGACACATTTTAGACTTGTGTGTGAAGCTTGTTGGTATGTACACACATATGCTGTAAGTGGCTATTAATGTGAAATCAAAATTCACTTTAGCCATTTACTTTTGAACGGCTGCGCGTTCATTTTGGCGATATGAGCTACGCATATCATATTTTAGCGAGAAAAATTTGCTTGAGGAGAGTACAATTTCGAAATTTTTTTTAGGTGAGTTGAAAGATTAACGACGGAGCCAGGAATCGAACCTGGTATCTAGAGATGCTTTGCCGGAGACTTACTCCACTAGACCACCTAGCCGTCCTGACTACACTGTCATCAATTTCTCTCATCACCTGTATTTCGAAATTGTTTTTGTTTTCGTGTGCCGTTGAATTTGTTTACATTCGAAATTCATCGCAGAGACACATTCTAGACTTGTGTGTGAAGCTTGTTGGTATGTACACACATATGCTGTAAGTGGCTATTAATGTGAAATTAAAATTCACTTTAGCCATTTACTTTTGAACGGCTGCGCGTTCATTTTGGCGATATGAGCTACGCATATCATATTTTAGCGAGAAAAATTTGCTTGAGGAGAGTACAATTTCGAAATTTTTTTTAGGTGAGTTGAAAAATTAACGACGGAGCCAGGAATCGAACCTGGTATCTAGCGATGCTTTGCCGGAGACTTACTCCACTAGACCACCTAGCCGCCCTGACTACACTGTCATTAATTTCTCTCATCACCTGTATTTCGAAATTGTTTTTGTTTTCGTGTGCCATTGAATTTGTTTACATTTGAAATTCGTCGCAGAGACACATTTTAGACTTGTGTGTGAAGCTTGTTGGTATGTACACACATATGCTGTAAGTGGCTATTAATGTGAAATTAAAATTCACTTTAGCCATTTACTTTTGAACGGCTGCGCGTTCATTTTGGCGATATGAGCTACGCATATCATATTTTAGCGAGAAAAATTTGCTTGAGGAGAGTACAATTTCGAAATTTTTTTTAGGTGAGTTGAAAGATCAACGACTGAGCCAGGAATCGAACCTGGTATCTAGAGATGCTTTGCCGGAGACTTACTCCACTAGACCACCTAGCCGTCCTGACTACACTGTCATTAATTTCTCTCATCACCTGTATTTCGAAATTGTTTTTGTTTTCGTGTGCCGTTGAATTTGTTTACATTCGAAATTCGTCGCAGAGACACATTCTAGACTTGTGTGTGAAGCTTGTTGGTATGTACACACATATGCTGTAAGTGGCTATTAATGTGAAATTAAAATTCACTTCAGCCATTTACTTTTGAACGGCTGCGCGTTCATTTTGGCGATATGAGCTACGCATATCATATTTTAGCGAGAAAAATTTGCTTGAGGAGAGTACAATTTCGAAATTTTTTTTAGGTGAGTTGAAAGATTAACGACGGAGCCAGGAATCGAACCTGGTATCTAGAGATGCTTTGCCGGAGACTTACTCCACTAGACCACCTAGCCGTCCTGACTACACTGTCATTAATTTCCCTCATCACCTGTATTTCGAAATTGTTTTTGTTTTCGTGTGCCGTTGAATTTATTTACATTCGAAATTCGTCGCAGAGACACATTCTAGACTTGTGTGTGAAGCTTGTTGGTATGTACACACATATGCTGTAAGTGGCTATTAATGTGAAATTAAAATTCACTTCAGCCATTTACTTTTGAACGGCTGCGCGTTCATTTTGGCGATATGAGCTACGCATATCATATTTTAGCGAGAAAAATTTGCTTGAGGAGAGTACAATTTCGAAATTTTTTTAGGTGAGTTGAAAAATCAACGACGGAGCCAGGAATCGAACCTGGTATCTAGAGATGCTTTGCCGGAGACTTACTCCACTAGACCACCTAGCCGCCCTGACTACACTGTCATTAATTTCTCTCATCACCTGTATTTCGAAATTGTTTTTGTTTTCGTGTGCCATTGAATTTGTCTACATTTGAAATTCGTCGCAGAGACACATTTTAGACTTGTGTGTGAAGCTTGTTGGTATGTACACACATATGCTGTAAGTGGCTATTATTGTGAAATTAAAATTCACTTTAGCCATTTACTTTTGAACGGCTGCGCGTTCATTTTGGCGATATGAGCTACGCATATCATATTTTAGCGAGAAAAATTTGCTTGAGGAGAGTACAATTTCGAAATTTTTTTTAGGTGAGTTGAAAAATTAACGACGGAGCCAGGAATCGAACCTGGTATCTAGAGATGCTTTGCCGGAGACTTACTCCACTAGACCACCTAGCCGCCCCGACTACACTGTCATTAATTTCTCTCATCACCTGTATTTCGAAATTGTTTTTGTTTTCGTGTGCCATTGAATTTGTTTACATTCGAAATTCGTCGCAGAGACACATTTTAGACTTGTGTGTGAAGCTTGTTGGTATGTACACACATATGCTGTAAGTGGCTATTAATGTGAAATCAAAATTCACTTTAGCCATTTACTTTTGAACGGCTGCGCGTTCATTTTGGCGATATGAGCTACGCATATCATATTTTAGCGAGAAAAATTTGCTTGAGGAGAGTACAATTTCGAAATTTTTTTTAGGTGAGTTGAAAGATTAACGACGGAGCCAGGAATCGAACCTGGTATCTAGAGATGCTTTGCCGGAGACTTACTCCACTAGACCACCTAGCCGTCCTGACTACACTGTCATCAATTTCTCTCATCACCTGTATTTCGAAATTGTTTTTGTTTTCGTGTGCCGTTGAATTTGTTTACATTCGAAATTCATCGCAGAGACACATTCTAGACTTGTGTGTGAAGCTTGTTGGTATGTACACACATATGCTGTAAGTGGCTATTAATGTGAAATTAAAATTCACTTCAGCCATTTACTTTTGAACGGCTGCGCGTTCATTTTGGCGATATGAGCTACGCATATCATATTTTAGCGAGAAAAATTTGCTTGAGGAGAGTACGATTTCGAAATTTTTTTTTAGGTGAGTTGAAAAATTAACGACGGAGCCAGGAATCGAACCTGGTATCTAGAGATGCTTTGCCGGAGACTTACTCCACTAGACCACCTAGCCGTCCTGACTACACTGTCATCAATTTCTCTCATCACCTGTATTTCGAAATTGTTTTTGTTTTCGTGTGCCGTTGAATTTGTTTACATTCGAAATTCATCGCAGAGACACATTCTAGACTTGTGTGTGAAGCTTGTTGGTATGTACACACATATGCTGTAAGTGGCTATTAATGTGAAATTAAAATTCACTTCAGCCATTTACTTTTGAACGGCTGCGCGTTCATTTTGGCGATATGAGCTACGCATATCATATTTTAGCGAGAAAAATTTGCTTGAGGAGAGTACGATTTCGAAATTTTTTTTTAGGTGAGTTGAAAAATTAACGACGGAGCCAGAAATCGAACCTGGTATCTAGAGATGCTTTGCCAGAGACTCACTCCACTAGACCACCTAGCCGCCCTGACTACACTGTCATTAATTTCTCTCATCACCTGTATTTCGGAATTGTTTTTGTTTTCGTGTGCCATTGAATTTGTTTACATTTGAAATTCGTCGCAGAGACACATTTTAGACTTGTGTGTGAAGTGGAGTACTAGTGGAGTAAGTCTCCGGCAAAGCATCTCTAGATACCAGGTTCGATTCCTGGCTCCGTCGTTAATTTTTCAACTCACCTGAAAAAAAATTTCGAAATTGTACTCTCCTCAAATATATATATATATATATATATATATATATATGTATAAATATGTATATATTTAATAATATATATTTATATTATACATTATTATAATAGAATATAAATAAAGGTAATTGAGTTGAATAATGTAATAAAATAAAAAATAAATGTGAATGGAAAAATTATAAAAAAATGAAATAAAATGAAAGTGAGCCAATAATCAAAAATATTCAGGATTTTTATGATAATTATACATAATTTTAAAAAATTGAGATAATGTAAAAAAAAATTTTTTTTTCCAATTCCCCTCTTTTTAAAAGTGAATTGAAAATTATAATATACATATATATATTTATATATGTATATATATATTTATATATATTTATATTATACATTAATATAATAGAATATAAATGAAGGTAATTGAGGTAAATAATGTAATAAAATAAAAAATGATTGTGAATGGAAAAAATTATAAAATAATGAAATAGAATGAAAAATCAGCGAATAATTGGGAATATTGAGGATTTTCAGAATAATTATGCTTAATTTTAAAAAATTGAAAAAATGTAAAAAAAAATTTTTTTTTCCAATTTTCCTCTTTTTAGAAGTAAATTGAAAATTATAATATACATATATATATTTATATTCACATATATATATATAAATATATAAATATATATATATATATATGTATATATATATATATTCATATATAAATATATATTTATATATATATATATATATATATATATATATATATATATATATATATGTATATATATGTATATATATATTTATATATATTCATATTATACATTATTATAATAGAATATAAATAAAGGTAATTGAGTTAAATAATGTAATGAAATAAAAAATAATTGTGAATGGAAAAATCATGAAAAAATTAAATAAAATAAAAATAAGCGAATAATTAAAAATATTTAGGATTTTTCTGATAATTATACATAATCTTAAAAAATTGAAATATTGTAGAATAAAATTTTTTTTTTAATTTTCCTCTTTTTACAAGTGAATTGAAAATTATAATATACATATATATATTCATATATATATGTATATATATATATATATATATATATATATATATATTTATATATATATATGTATATATATGTATATATATATATATATATATAGATATATATGTGTATATATATTTATATATATTTATATTATACATTAATATGATAAAATATAAATGAAGGTAATTGAGGTAAATAATGAAATAAAATAAAAGATGATTGTGAATGGAAAAAACTATAAGAAAATGAAATAAAATAAAAAATATGCGAATAATTGAAAATATTCAGGATTTTTCTAATAATTATACATAATTTTGAAAAATCGAATAATGTAATGAAAAATGTTTTTTTTTTTCATTTTCCCATTTCCTAAAAGTAAATTGAAAATTAAAATATACATATGTGTATATATATATATGTATATATATATATATATGTGTGTATATATATATATATACATATATTGTGACGTGGTATTTCGTACCCCGTCACTTTATTTAATTATCGCATTCCCCTAGGTACAAATATCGCTAAAAATAACGAAAGCACGTCTGAGGCCAATACTCCAAAAATGAACGACTAATTATCTTTAAGTTGATTTCCCTTTACTAAGCTAATTGTATGCTATTTTCTAATTCTGTAATGCTCTTCGAGAACCACCCGCGAGACCTTCACGTCAAGGTACCAGTACACTTCCTGACAGGGGTCAAGTACCAGCTCAACATCAACACCACCGACTACAGACGAACGAATACCGCTGAAACCACTCCCGATGGATGCCTATCTAGTTGTCGAAAAGGGTCGTGCGTGATGCACAACAGCACCTCCAACTATTTGAGACTTATCGGCCAGGAGCCGAACCACGAACGAATGTTTCTACCGCTCGGATGCATCGTCAGGCGGCGTACAGGGCTGTGCGTCAAAAACACAATGAAGCCTCCCGTCGACGATACTTATCAGCCTGGAGCTGAACCGACCCTAATATCTACTAAGTCGTTGACTATACAATAGAAGACGGTTTTCTCTTAACGAACCGTCTTATCGAAGGACTGCGGCGTGGAATAGGCTAATGATATGCTGACCACGTGGATCTGGTGGATCTAGTGTGGGGATCCGGGTTGAGGGCCATCACCACCAGATCGTTCCGGCATGAGGGCTTCCATGAGCGAGGGCCGGGATGCAGCGCCGACGAAATAGCTACAACGGGGAGTACCAGTAAAACAAGGAGTGAGTTACAGTCTGTCGCAAGTCCAGGAGACCGGTGACGTAACATTGCCGCACACATCAATATCGCAATACCTGAGCAGTACGACCCCACCCCCTTCTCACCAACGATACCGCATAGCTGCAGGAAAACATCTCTAACCACCTTCCGACGTCCTGATACCTCGATACCCGTCGTCGAGGGAAAAGAACATCAAACGGCGAGGGATTATCGCCGCCTATCCGTGGACCAGGCCACGGGACCAGCTGGTCCAATTAAGATACCGCAAATTTTGGGAAGAATCACGTGACACCAGCTCGATGAAAATCAGGATCATCGCTCATCTCATTACTCTACGTTCAGTTGTCAATTAAGAAAGACGTGTTCTCGATATCTGTAATAGAGTTTTTTTTTTGGCTATCATTGTATTAAGTTTATCGCTAGTGTACCGCATCCTGTAGTATCTACTATATCTTCTTTTACGTAAGTGAGGTTCCTTTGCTATTTTGTGAAGCCACGAGATTACTTGCAATATATCGTACCTTTACCTTTATCTCTTTCTCTCTTTACCTTGCAGTTGGTCTGCTTGAGCCAATTGGGCTCGTATCTTTTCTCTTTACCTTGCAGTTGGTCTGCTTGAGCCACCTGGGCTCGTACCTTATTATCTCTTATCTTGTCCCTTTCTCTGTCTTATTGCAAGTAACTTCGCGACTGGTTGATTATTACTTACGCATTGTGGTGACTATCGCTTTATCTTATTATCTTTCTCTTTTAGAATATTTGAATGTCTAATATCGCTGTCTAGCAGCGCGTTCCGTTAAAGGATCAATTTTTATCTTAGCTACTGAGCATTACTATTTTGTTATATTTTCTCTGATTAGTTTCTATCTGTCTCTTTATCTATTATCGTTGATTATCGCATCTTAGTGAGAGTACCGCGGGAGCGATCTTATATCGCTGCGCGGTCCCGTTCGTCGTTCATTTGACATTGGAGTATTGTGCCATATCGCATAACATCTTTTTCACTATTTTCTTCGCTTATATCGCTGATCGTAGTTGTCCGTAGTCTATTGGGTTTGCCGTACGTGGCATATTAATTACCTTGAATATTGTTTGCCTTATCTTGAATTACCTTTTTTCGTACCGATTATTATCTTTCTTTCTCTCGCACTTACCGCAAACCAGAGACTACGTATTATCTTTTATTCTCTATATTTTATAATAATTTTCTATTTGACCTATCGCTTGAATTTACCTTGTAATTCATAATTCCCTGTCTGCCTATTTCTGATCATTCTGGTAATGTGATAACTATTTCAATTGTTGTATTTCGCATGAGTTATAATCGCTTCTCACATTTTATGATTTATCTGCTTACCGCTTAATTTAAGTACAGTGTATCTCTTCTGTTCTGCCTACCTGTCATAAAACCGTGTTAATCATTACCTTTAATATCGCGAGCTTGCTCATATTTCCCGCTTATTCGGAAAACGTTCCGTTAATTGTTAACTCTCTCGCTTACCCTTTCTCTGGCTGTAACTATTGTTAATTATCGCATATATCGTATTTGTATCGCAAACTCTTCCGCTACGTGCTTGTCAGTAAACTTATCGCTTCTTGTTTAATATATTTGATATTATTCCTGCTTCACCTGTTTCTTATTTTATCTATTGGATTCGACTCCGCCCCTCTACCATTATCTTGTCTCTCTGAGCGAACTGTGCAAAACCGTCGTAGAACCTGACCTTACCTTTATCTATTACCTTTATCTTTATCGTTGTCTTTTTCTCTAATTATCTATTTTTGACGCATGTGCGTCTGGCGCCCAACAATTGTATCTTTCTCCCTTAGTATCTCCCTCTATCTAATTATTTAGGTTAGCGACTGCGCCGTAGGGTAACCAATTATCGTTATATCGTTTATACCCTCAAATATAAAAATATCTGGTTACAAAATGGCGCCCAACGTGGGGCCACGCCAATAAAGAGGGATTATCTTATTCAGTGGTGAAAGCAGAGTTTATCGTATACTGTCAAAGCACCAGAGAAAAGTAAGAGACCGACTACGAACCCCAGAAACCCCAAAAATTAATAAAATTGCGAGGAACTCAGACAATTGAGCAACATATTTAAATCAATTGATTACTGCGACCAAGATTGGATATAAACCAAAGTTCGAATATTAGAATTCCATATTGCGACCGAATACGGCCTAGATATCGCTAAATTAAAATACCGAACACTAAAAACTATTTAAATATCGCACGGCTTACTCGCAATCAATACCGCAAATTCAAAAATTATCTAAATACCGCACGGCTTAACCGCCACGAATAACGCAAATTTGAAAATTATCTAAATATCGCACGGCTTAACCGCCATCCATAACGCAAGGTCGAAAAATATTTAAATATCGCACAACATAACTGCCATAACTATCGGGAACATAAAAACACGTGGATACCGCACAGATTAACCGACGTACCTCTCGAATAATATCAACAGAAAAACTCAGGGATAATTCGATACGACCTAAACATCCTGACCTTATAAACTGCTCAGTCTAGTGTGTGGCAGGGGTGATCCCTTGTTGTAATCAAACTTGTTATCGATTCGCTAGATCGCGGCGTTTTGGTTTCTTCAGCGAGGTCACCCTATTAATCTTCTTGCACAGCAAAATCTATTGTGAAACCTTTGGCTTGGGTAGGATAATATAATCCTCCGTTGTTTATATCGCAGTTTCCGGCTTTACAGGGTCACGCTAGTTAACCGATTAAATAATCCATCAATACCGCAATTTCTTTCTCTTCGGGTCACCTATCGCTAGTCAATACTTCTTATGTCAATACACACGTCCGCTAAGGCGTGGGTAGACTCCTTGACCGACGCCGAGCTAAACACCGAGCTAGAAGGACGTTCGTTGTCAATAGCAGGGATATTACCGGTCCGTCGTCAGCGGCTGACGAATTACTGTAAACAACACGGCCTAAGCATGGACGACCCCCCTGCTCTCGACGACGATTGTATGGCTACACCGACAGACGACAGCGGTAGCATAACGTTACCCACACCGACGCAACCAATCAACCCCGCGCCTCATACCGACGATGAGATTCGTGACGTGACGCGACCGTCGAACCGTAACCCCGATACGTCAGCAACCGGCGCGATTCGGAAGCAGCCACCGGAACCGCAACCTAGCCGAATTAGCCCGCGTAATATACCGCCAGAATTCCTTCCAGGCAATGATGCACCGGCTAAGCCGGCGCCCGTTCAGCAACCGCCGTTGAGATCACGGGAGTATCATCCGGTGAATCCGCCACCATTTGACTACCGCACAGGGAATTCTCCCCCTTATGAATATCGCGACGCACCGCCGCTGCGGAGACCTGCCTTCCGCAACCAGGGTTTCGAGGACGGCCAATATAACTTCCCGCGACCGAGCATGAATGGCAACTTCGCATCACCGTCCAGACCGACCGCGTTAGCCGCGTATGAGGTTATGAGGAAATGGAATCTCAAGTTTTCGGGAACGCGTAACGAGGACGCCGAAGCATTTCTCGCACGTATAGACGAGGGCCGATCGCTTATTAACATTCGCGACGAGGATATTTTAAATAGTATCCCCTTCTTTCTGTCAGGTGTCGCAATTTATTGGTTCCGCAACAAACGCGAAACGTGGCGTTCTTTTGCAGAATTTAAGGCCGCATGGCGCCGTAGATTTGTCAATCCGGAATTGCAGTTCGCATTGAGGGAGGAAATTCGTAGACGAACCCAGGGCGAATTCGAGTCAGTCGCCGATTATTTGACATATATGAGGGCGTATTTCGACAGATTGAGGCCCGCGTGGTCGGAAGAGGAGCAGTTAGATTACGCATACCGCAACTTATTACCGCGATTACAGGTTGCAATTCGACGAGACGAATTACAGGACCTTGATCAATTAGAAGACATTGCGAGTCGTATAGAAATCAGCTTCCGCGTAGCGAATAATTATCAGGCACCGCCAACCCCGGAACGATCGGTACTACCCGAGTTAGCTTACCGCGGGCAAAGAAACCCAAAGCCCTATCGCAATAATTTCGCAGCAATTAACTTTTTCGAGGAAGGCCCGGAACCCGAGACGGAACTGGCCAACGCGACCCAATTCGCTCAATCAACACCCAACCGTGGCACACCGGGTAACCGACCCAACGGGCGAGGTGCACAACCGCGTGCTAAGACATCTCGATACCATAGTCAAAACGATACCAGAGCGCCAACCACTCCTACCGCTACCACGGCTCACAATCAGACGGATACCGCGAGCATGGCGAATAACTCTAATGAGTTCGCCGGTAACCCCTTTCTGCCGAGCCCGAAAGGTACGCTGATCTGCTACAGGTGTAGAAAACCCGGTCACCGATATGCGGATTGTCCCGAACCCGCGACCGGTCTATACTGTTTCCGATGTGGCAAAGTCGGATTTACTAAGGTGACGTGCCCAAATCGGTGTGCGGGAAACCAGTGATGGAGCCGCACGAACGGGGAACCGCGGAAACCCCTCCGTCACCCGAATCGTTAGATTTTTGTAATCCGATCCAAGCGCCCGCTAGAATTCCGCTATTGTTTCTCAACTTCGAAATTTTATCGCAACCAGTCGCAGCACTATTTGATTGTGGCTCTTCTCGCACCTTTCTTGGCCCAGAGGCTATATCGCTAGTTACCGCTTTAAATCTTCCAATTTTACCGTCTCGCTTAGGTCCGGTCAAAATGGCCGCCGGACAGGAGGCACAGATTACCGGTGAAGTGGACTTACCGGTCATGCTACGAGGGGTTTACCATAATATTCCCGCTCGTCTAGTGCCCAGTCTTAGCTTCTCTTGTATCCTTGGGTTGGACTTCATTCGGATATTCGGGATCGTAGTGAATTTTGCCGCATTGACCTGGCGTTTCCAGGATGACCCTGAGCGTATTTACACATTCGATAATGATCCACGCGTAGCTGTCAATCCTTTTTGCAACGGTTTAGTCACCTTATCGGAACAGCAAAATCTCGAATTAGCAGCCTTTATGAAGTCCGAAATACCGCCTATGCCTGAACACATTGGAGTGACCAAGCTCACTTCCCATCGAATTGACGTAGGGAACGCTCTCGCGATCCGCCAGAGATCTTACCGCGTATCGCCTAAAATACAGGAGGCTATAGACGAAGAGGTAGGCAAAATGCTAGCAGCCGGCATCATCGAACCATCTCATAGCGCATGGGCTAGCCCCATAGTAATGGTGAAGAAGCCAAATGGTTCTTATCGCTTCTGCATAGATTTCCGCAAAGTCAATCAGGTATCTAAGAAAGACGCGTACCCTCTGCCTAGAATGGACAGTATCCTAGACAAGCTGCGTTCAGCTCGCTATATCTCGACCATCGACCTTAGCCAGGCGTATTATCAAATTCCGCTTACCGAAGACAGTCGTGAAATTACCGCATTCATAGTCCCCGGGAAAGGACTATTTCATTTCACTAGGATGCCTTTTGGCTTAACCGGAGCACCGGCCACGTTTCAGAGGCTATTAGATCGATTGATAGGACCGGATATGGATCCACATGCGTTTGCGTACCTGGATGATATAATAATAGCTACTAAAACTTTTGACGAGCACCTTCGCTGGCTCAAACATGTGCTACACGTCATTCATTCCGCAGGATTAACCGTCAACCCTGAAAAGAGTAAGTTTTGTCGCTCGGAGGTCAAGTACCTCGGTTTTCTCGTAAATGAACACGGCTTACAAATAGACCCGGATAAAGTTTCGCCAGTAGTTAATTATCCAGTACCAACTAATGTCAAATTAGTCCGACGCTTTCTAGGAATGGCATCTTGGTATCGTCGCTTTATTCCCAAGTTTGCTTCAATTACCGAACCGTTAACTAGGCTTTTAAAGAAATCTCAGGACTGGGTTTGGGATCAGGAACAAAATACCGCATTCGATGAAATTCGAACTCATTTAACTACCGCACCAACATTAGCCTACCCGAATTTTGAAGTACCTTTTGTCTTACACACGGATGCTAGTAATGTCGGAGTCGGGGCAGTATTAACCCAGACTCAAGATGGCGCGGAGCGTGTTATCGCGTATGCCAGTCGAACCCTATCGGACGCCGAAAGAAAATATTCAGTGACCGAACTGGAATGTCTCGCCGTGTTATGGGCCATACAGAAATATCGCGCTTACATTGAGGGCTACCATTTTACCGTCCTTACCGATCATAGTAGTCTAAGGTGGCTCCATAATCTCAAAAACCCCACGGGAAGATTAGCTCGTTGGGCTCTCGAGCTACTTAGTTACGATTTCGAAATCATCCACCGTAAAGGTGCGCTAAATGTAGTTCCTGACGCACTATCCCGCATTCCCGAAGTAGCCGCCGTTATAATACCATCGGACGACCCCTGGTACGATCGTCGTAGGGCCGAAGTAATATCGCAACCTAAGAAATTCCCGCGTTGGAAAATAGATGGGGATAAGTTATATTTTTACCGCGAAGATCCAATAATCGGTACCCTAGTTCAGGATTTAGATGCTTGGAAACTAGTCTTACCCGCAAATCTTCATTCTCGCGCCTTGCAAGAGGCACATAGTGACCCACAGGCCGGTCACCTAGGTGTCGACAAGTCTTACCGCAGATTAGCCCTCGCATACTATTGGCCTAACATGTATCACGACGTGGTCCAACACCTTAAGCGTTGTGACACCTGTCAGCGAAGCAAGGTTGACCAACGGGCCCCAGTAGGTTTAATGGGACGTAGGGTCATCGAACAACCGTGGACAGTAGTCGCCGCCGACATAATGGGTCCGTTCCCTCCCAGTCGCTCGGGCTACGCCTATCTCCTTGTCTTCCAGGACCTGTTTACGAAATGGGTCGAGATTTGCCCTTTACGCAAGGCTACCGGTCGTAATATTAGCGACGCCTTCACCGATTTAATCGCATCACGCTGGGGCACCCCCCAAGTACTACTGACTGACAATGGCACCGAATTCGTAAACAAATCCATAAAAGAACTTGCCGATACCTACCACGTAACCCACACGACGACGCCACCGTATCACCCTCAAGCAAATCCCGTAGAACGAGTCAACCGCGTGTTAAAAACCATGATTATCGCTTTCCTCGAGCAAGAACACCGGGAGTGGGACCTACACCTCCCCGACTTTCGTTTCGCTTACAATACCGCATATCATACTTCCGCCCAAACGAGTCCAGCGTTCCTAAATTTCGGTCGGACACCAGTTCCAATAAACTCCCTTCGGCGAACAGCCAGCGGCGGCGTACAAGTGGAAAGACAGAGTCCCGAGCTCTGGAAGGAGCGTATGGAACGCCTCCAACTGTTACGGGAATGGGTCGCCGAAAACCTGGCTAACGCATTTGAACGGCAAGCCAGTTATTACAATCGCCGCCATCGGACCCAACCGTACTCCGTGGGAGAACTAGTATTGAAGCGCCAACATACTCTTTCTTCGGCTGTCCAAAATTACAGCGCCAAACTGGCTAAGAAATTCCATGGACCATATCGCATTACCAGAACCATCTCCCCTGTAGTCGTTGAACTCAGCGACGTAGTTAGTAACAAGGTGATTGGGAAAACCCATATTGGGCATTTAAAGGCATATCGTAACAATTAGGCTTGACTTTCGCAGATACCGCAACCTTTTCCGCAAAATTTTAATACCGCAACCATACCGCAACCAAACCCAACGCGACCATGAGCGACTCCAGCGGGACTGAGGGGGAATTTGAAGAGCCGCAGTGCAACGAGGCGGGGGCCGAACCCAGGGGCTGGGACAGGCTGGCTCGCCACCAGTCGCTGCTGAAGCAGCTCAGGCGTCAGCATCCGGCCTTTTGGCTGGATCTGACGACCGCCGCCCTGGAGGTCCAGGAAGACCGGGCGGAACGTGAACGGGCCCTGCGGCAGACCGCTATCGTCCATGCGCACCCGGACGACCACACCAGGGGTACCCAGGCCGGTAACGGCCTCGGGCGGGACGAGGTCGGGACTCAGACGGAGCACCCGACCACTGGCGAGACGCGGTCAACAGGGACCCAGACCCTGGAGACCAGGGCCCCTGTTAACCACAAGCCACCGACAACGGGGATAAAACGGGCCTCCACCTCACCCGAGCCCCACCAGTACCGGGAGAGAGACGCACCCCGGGCGGCAGGCGCGAAACCCCGGCCGACACCACCCGCGGTCTCACCTGTGAGGCCGAGGTACCCGCGACCGGTGGTCGGTGGCAGATCCCCGTACGGCTCGTGCTGGATCTGCCAGCAATACGGCCACCGGGTGGGGGCATGCGCGGATAGGGTGCCCGAGGACAGGGTATGCTACAAGTGCGGAGTGTACGGTTACCTGCACCCCGAGTGCCCGGAGTGCCACCCGCCAGCCGAAGTGCCCAGCAGGCTTCGAGGTACCTCCCCACCACCCCCGGGGGAACCGGACACCTATTGGACCCGGCGCGACGGCGGCCCCGTCTACCGCGATTTCCGCTTATTTTAGGGCCATTTTTTTTTCTTTTTATCTTTCACAAATTTTTTTTTGCTAAGTTATTACCGCAAATTTTTATTTTTATTACCGCAATTTTGTTTATTTTTATTATCGCAATTTACTTTAATTTTTGTTTACCGCCAAAAATCCTTTATTTTTTTTTGTACCGCAATTGCCGCAACCACTCGCCAAGGTTACCGTTTTTTTTCTTTTTAGCAAATTTTTGTTTATCGCAATTTTTTTTTTACCGCAATTTTTGTTATCGCATATATATATTTTTTTTTCTTTTTCGCAAAATTTTTTTTTATCGCAATTTTTTTTTACCGCAATTTTTGTTATCGCATATATATTTTTTTTTTCGCAAACTTTTTTTATTATCGCAATTTTTTTTTATCGCAAAATTTTTTTTTCTTATCGCATAGTATTTTTTTATTATTATCGCAAATTTTTTTTTCTTGTCGCATTTTTTTTATTATTATTATCAAAGAATTGTTCTTTTTTGCCGCTAGGCTATTATAAATAAACTGTCTTATTACCGCTACACAATTATTTTCTCGTGCTATAGTAACAGTGAACCGTCTTATCACCTATATCTAATCACTCACGGTGCGCCCACGATCCACTCCTGAATTCTGTCATATTCATCGTTACGGGATCAATTAACCCCCTCTCGTAAATTGGTTACAAAATGACGTCCAACAATTAAAACCCCACTCGACCTTGAAATCATCAACAACATCGTCGCCACACCTAGTCACCTGACGCAGTAACAACTTGAGGTCAAAACTCCTTTTATCGCAATTATCTTAAAAATAACGCTTAACAATTTTTTTTTGGTCGCTTTACCCAGAATAATACCTCACATAAGGCCAAAATTTCAATATCGCTCTCTACCGCCTAAATTGTCTGAACTCCTCTGCAACAACACCCTTCAACCAAGCAATCGAATCAATCAACTCTCTACCTTCTCGCAAAAATTTAGCTCATCCTTTCGCTTCCTTCACTCACAACCGATCAGGTCAACAGTAGAACTTGGAAAACTATGTTTCGCCAAGAATCAGCAGGCCGTACTCCAAAGTCTCTCAACTAAGTCAAGTATCGCATGGATTTTCCATTTCAATCCTATCTATCGCAACTATCTCTAACATCTCTAACGATCATCTAGTCACATGCAAAAGTAAGTAGTCAACATAATGGTTTCCGAATGGCAAAGGACCTCCTCGGTCCTCCGTAAGGAGGGGGGAGTTGTGACGTGGTATTTCGTACCCCGTCACTTTATTTAATTATCGCATTCCCCTAGGTACAAATATCGCTAAAAATAACGAAAGCACGTCTGAGGCCAATACTCCAAAAATGAACGACTAATTATCTTTAAGTTGATTTCCCTTTACTAAGCTAATTGTATGCTATTTTCTAATTCTGTAATGCTCTTCGAGAACCACCCGCGAGACCTTCACGTCAAGGTACCAGTACACTTCCTGACAGGGGTCAAGTACCAGCTCAACATCAACACCACCGACTACAGACGAACGAATACCGCTGAAACCACTCCCGATGGATGCCTATCTAGTTGTCGAAAAGGGTCGTGCGTGATGCACAACAGCACCTCCAACTATTTGAGACTTATCGGCCAGGAGCCGAACCACGAACGAATGTTTCTACCGCTCGGATGCATCGTCAGGCGGCGTACAGGGCTGTGCGTCAAAAACACAATGAAGCCTCCCGTCGACGATACTTATCAGCCTGGAGCTGAACCGACCCTAATATCTACTAAGTCGTTGACTATACAATAGAAGACGGTTTTCTCTTAACGAACCGTCTTATCGAAGGACTGCGGCGTGGAATAGGCTAATGATATGCTGACCACGTGGATCTGGTGGATCTAGTGTGGGGATCCGGGTTGAGGGCCATCACCACCAGATCGTTCCGGCATGAGGGCTTCCATGAGCGAGGGCCGGGATGCAGCGCCGACGAAATAGCTACAACGGGGAGTACCAGTAAAACAAGGAGTGAGTTACAGTCTGTCGCAAGTCCAGGAGACCGGTGACGTAACATTGCCGCACACATCAATATCGCAATACCTGAGCAGTACGACCCCACCCCCTTCTCACCAACGATACCGCATAGCTGCAGGAAAACATCTCTAACCACCTTCCGACGTCCTGATACCTCGATACCCGTCGTCGAGGGAAAAGAACATCAAACGGCGAGGGATTATCGCCGCCTATCCGTGGACCAGGCCACGGGACCAGCTGGTCCAATTAAGATACCGCAAATTTTGGGAAGAATCACGTGACACCAGCTCGATGAAAATCAGGATCATCGCTCATCTCATTACTCTACGTTCAGTTGTCAATTAAGAAAGACGTGTTCTCGATATCTGTAATAGAGTTTTTTTTTTGGCTATCATTGTATTAAGTTTATCGCTAGTGTACCGCATCCTGTAGTATCTACTATATCTTCTTTTACGTAAGTGAGGTTCCTTTGCTATTTTGTGAAGCCACGAGATTACTTGCAATATATCGTACCTTTACCTTTATCTCTTTCTCTCTTTACCTTGCAGTTGGTCTGCTTGAGCCAATTGGGCTCGTATCTTTTCTCTTTACCTTGCAGTTGGTCTGCTTGAGCCACCTGGGCTCGTACCTTATTATCTCTTATCTTGTCCCTTTCTCTGTCTTATTGCAAGTAACTTCGCGACTGGTTGATTATTACTTACGCATTGTGGTGACTATCGCTTTATCTTATTATCTTTCTCTTTTAGAATATTTGAATGTCTAATATCGCTGTCTAGCAGCGCGTTCCGTTAAAGGATCAATTTTTATCTTAGCTACTGAGCATTACTATTTTGTTATATTTTCTCTGATTAGTTTCTATCTGTCTCTTTATCTATTATCGTTGATTATCGCATCTTAGTGAGAGTACCGCGGGAGCGATCTTATATCGCTGCGCGGTCCCGTTCGTCGTTCATTTGACATTGGAGTATTGTGCCATATCGCATAACATCTTTTTCACTATTTTCTTCGCTTATATCGCTGATCGTAGTTGTCCGTAGTCTATTGGGTTTGCCGTACGTGGCATATTAATTACCTTGAATATTGTTTGCCTTATCTTGAATTACCTTTTTTCGTACCGATTATTATCTTTCTTTCTCTCGCACTTACCGCAAACCAGAGACTACGTATTATCTTTTATTCTCTATATTTTATAATAATTTTCTATTTGACCTATCGCTTGAATTTACCTTGTAATTCATAATTCCCTGTCTGCCTATTTCTGATCATTCTGGTAATGTGATAACTATTTCAATTGTTGTATTTCGCATGAGTTATAATCGCTTCTCACATTTTATGATTTATCTGCTTACCGCTTAATTTAAGTACAGTGTATCTCTTCTGTTCTGCCTACCTGTCATAAAACCGTGTTAATCATTACCTTTAATATCGCGAGCTTGCTCATATTTCCCGCTTATTCGGAAAACGTTCCGTTAATTGTTAACTCTCTCGCTTACCCTTTCTCTGGCTGTAACTATTGTTAATTATCGCATATATCGTATTTGTATCGCAAACTCTTCCGCTACGTGCTTGTCAGTAAACTTATCGCTTCTTGTTTAATATATTTGATATTATTCCTGCTTCACCTGTTTCTTATTTTATCTATTGGATTCGACTCCGCCCCTCTACCATTATCTTGTCTCTCTGAGCGAACTGTGCAAAACCGTCGTAGAACCTGACCTTACCTTTATCTATTACCTTTATCTTTATCGTTGTCTTTTTCTCTAATTATCTATTTTTGACGCATGTGCGTCTGGCGCCCAACAATTGTATCTTTCTCCCTTAGTATCTCCCTCTATCTAATTATTTAGGTTAGCGACTGCGCCGTAGGGTAACCAATTATCGTTATATCGTTTATACCCTCAAATATAAAAATATCTGGTTACAATATATATATATATATATTCATATATATCATTATTATACATTAATATAATCGAATATAAATGAAAGTAATTGAGGTATATAGTGTAAACAAATAAAAAATGATTGTGAATGGAAAAAATTATAAAAAAATGAAATAAAATAAAAAATAAGCGGATACCTAGAGATATTTAGGATTTTCCTAATAATCATACATAATTTTAAAAATTGAAATAATGTAAGACAAATTTTTTTTTTTTCAATTTTCCATTTTTTGAAAGTCAATTGAAAATTATAATATACATATGTGTACATATATACATATATATGTGTATATATATATATATATACATATATATATATATATATACATATATATATATATATACATATATATGTATATTTTTATTTATATATATTTATATTATACATCGATATAATGGAATATAAATGAAGGTAATTGAGGTAAATAATGTGATACAATAAAAAATAATTGAGAATGGAAAAAATTATAAAAAAATGAAATAAAATAAAAAATAAGCGAATAATTAAAAATATTTAGGATTTTCCTGATAATTATACATAATTTTAAAAAATTGAAATAATGTAAGAAAAATTTTTATTTTATCAATTTCCCATTTTTTAAAAGTAAATTGAAAATTATAATATATTTGTATATATATACATATATATATATATATATATATATATATATATATATATATATATGTATATATGTATTTATATATAATCATATCATACATTAATATAATGAAATATAAATGTAGGTAATTGAGGTCAATAATGTAATAAAATGAAAAATGATAGTGAATGGAAAAAATTATAAAAAAATGAAATAAAATAAAAAATAAGCGAATAATCAAAAATATTTAGTATTTTTTCAATAATTATACATAATTTTAAAAAACTGAAATATTGTGGAAAAAATTTTTTTTTCTTCAATTTCCCTCTTTTTAAAAGTAAATTGAAAATTATAATATACATATATATATTCATATATATATATATGTATATACATATGTATATACATATATATATGTATATATATATATATATAGATATTGTAACGTGGCAGTTTTACTGCGCGTTCCACACGGCTCCCCGAACTCTAGACGGACTACAGACTCAGGGAGCACGCGGAGTAGACCGCGGCTCAGTTCGAAAAAGAGCGCCAGGACAATAGTCACGCATCCGAGACTCTAAGAGGGGACCATCGCCGGTTAGCGAATAAGACTTTTCAGGATTTTTGTTTATTTTTTTTTGGGTGGCGAGTAAATGCGGCTTCGGACAGGGGATCGGCAGCAAATCCGAACGATGTTACTGGATGGCAATTGCGGAGGATCGCGACGAAAGGAGGGCCTCGCACGAGGCTACGGAGAGAGCGTCAACGGAGAGCTCTGCCGCGAGGGAATCCAAGGCGGACGAGATTCCCGTTGGTGGCCGGCGAGCCGTAGCCCCCCCCTCCGTCGCCCAACTGACGACAGGTGCCCTCGCGAAGTCATCACCACGCCACTGCCAAGCTACGGGGTACACGAGACTGGTCAGCCAATCAACACCCCGCGACAGCGGAATCCAACGATAGCGATACGCTAGATTGTAAGAATTGCGTAACGAGAACCCCAATGCGAGCGGGAAAATTTTGACTAGGGATGACGCCTATGTTCGGGGCATGTTCGAATTGCGGCTCCGATTAGCAGGACTCGTCACTTGAGTCCTGGCGACCGATAGCGTTAGTGGCGTGGCGAGAAAGTTTAGAAAAAGCAAAGTTACTGTGGTTGGGATGGCTGAGACAGGCGTAGGGGAGTTTCTGGCGTGCCTGAGGAGCGGTAAGCGCTTATAATTCTTTGCGGGCATATTTCGAGCGCAAGTTAAATTGGCACACCGATAAACGGTCGGCCCACGCAATTTTAGAGTTAGAGTAGCGCTCGAAATCTGTTTGCCGATCTCCTTGAGGATGACCGTAGCCTGAGTTTCGCGATAACGTGTAGAGTCAAGGGGATCCTTGTAAAGTCTCGCGTCGAGTCACGGTTTCGCGTGGGGAACAATTTCGGAGTGAAATTGAGTGCGGCCAAATTCCGCTGCACAGGGTCTCGTCGAGTCTGCGTCCGAAAAAGGGTGGTGAACTTTGGGGAAATAGAGACTACGGCTGGAGCTCGGATGCGTCATAATACGCTATACCCTCGCGCGATTAGAAAAGCTTTCTAGAGTGATTAATTTGGTCGCGATTAGCGCGTTGAGGCATGTTTTTTATTTATTTTTTTTTGATTTAGTTTATGAATTATTGTGCATCAGCAAAGTGGCGACTAGCGCCCGTAGAAATAAGATACCAGCTAGATTTAATCAGAATTGCGATTAGCGCGTCGAGTATGATCTAGATTACGTTTTGTTCAGCGGTTTATAATTAAGTGACGAGTAGCGTCGTAGTTGAGGCCGATCGCGGGCAGCGCGTCGAGTCCGATTTTGTTTTTGGTTTTTGCGAGTTAAGGTATTGTTAGGACGGCGACTAGCGCAAGAAGGCCGTAGAGGTCTCCTAGATTTATTAATTTTTTTTTATTTTTTTTTTGTTTGTTTCTCCCTGTCTTATTTCTTTTGGATTAAATTCAACCCGTTGTATTTGGAATCGCGAAGGACGACTTGCGCAGTCGTATGATTATTTTTATTTTTAATTTTTTTTTTTTTGTAACATCGCTAACGAGAAATATATTATTGGAATTTTATAGTGATTTGGCCAAACCACGCATTGGCTTACTTGTGTTACATCTCTCTCTACCAAAACTTTACCCCTCCCCTCTCCACGGTACTGAGCTAACGAGTATATGGTCGCGATATTTCGCATTACCGATTTCGAGGCGTGTTAATCACGCCAGGCGCCCAACAAATCTCGCGGTATTGTTTCAGGTTCAAGATACCTCGCGGACGCCAAATTATTGTGCACGCGGTAAGTTCCCGGTTATTTGCTCCGAGTGACCGAGGTGCAGAAAAATCCACGTCACAATATATATGTATATATACATTCATATATCTTTATATTATACATTAATATAATAAAATATAAATGAAGGTAATTGAGGTAAATAATGTAATAAAATAAAAAATAAGCGAATAATTTAAAATATTCAGGATTTTTCTAATAATTTTTTTTTATTTTTTATAGCTTTATTGCACTAAACAATTACAGGGTTGTTTTTAGCAAGGGGGTAACAAAGTGTAAAATTTACAAAATAAAAACAGTATTTAAAATTAAATTAGCGTTGTAGAACAATATATAAAATCGTGTCTTGATTAGAATTTCAGATGAATTATAAATATAAGTATAAGTACAAAAATATAAGTAGTCATTCAGTCAAACAATTACATTTAAACAATTTAAACAAGTTAGAGATGGAGAGCCCAGGCTCTAAGATTTAGTGACTTGGTGACGTAGTTGACAATTGCATAGAGAGTTTTTGCGTCAGATGATGAGAACAATGCTGGTATTTGTTCACTGCTGCACAGTGAATTTTGCAGATATTGATTCCTGAAGCCCACGTAGTAGGGGCAGGTGATCAGTAAGTGCTCGACTGTATCCGGCTCTTTTAGATTACATAATTGACATGCAGAGTTCCGAGCAAATTTTGTCATAAGGTTGTCTGTGATTAAAAAGCAGTTATGTTTGTTTGAAAGCCTCAGTTGGGCTATCAGTCGCTTGCTGCTGAGCGGAATCTTCATTAGGAGATATCTGACTGGGACCCGAGGTTCTGCATGAGGCAGGGAGAATTCGAGTGACTTGGAGTTTCTTGCTGCGCTTAAGTCGTTGCTATGAAGGATACTTTGATACCGATTCAGAGTGGACTCCATCTCAGATTCCCAGAGGTTGGGATCGATCGAATCAATCAGATCTGACGCGTCACATTCCATTAAAAAAGCTCTTATCTGTGTGGCCCAGTTATGCGGTGAGGCGGTCGTGGTGTTTTTAGCCAGGTTGAGGAGGCGCAGGAGGCAGATTTTGTGTAAGCAGTTGTCATCCGCCCTAAGAGTTTTGATCAACCATCTCCATATACTGGTCATGGCCTTCAGAGCCATAGGATCGAGTCCGAACTCCAAACGTACTGCCCAGTCTGGGGTGTTCCTCGGTAGTTTGAACAGTTTCTTGAAAAAGAAAGTTTGAGCAGCTTCCAGGGAGTTTCTATACCAGAGACCCCAGGCTGGGATAGCGTATAAAAATACCGTCGAGACCATACTGTCAAATATCTTGTTGTACGCGTTCCAAGAGTCGCACTTTGCTTTAGCCAGTAAGGCCAAGGACGCTCCTGAAGCACTTTTTGCTTTATTAGTAGCAGACTGTAGTGCTGCCAGACCTCTGGTAGAGGTGGACACCTCGACACCTAGGTAGGTATAACTATTGACCAAGTCCAGGCAAGTTTGTTTGTAGGTCCTATACCAAGTAGGGCATTCTCGTATTCTACCAGCTGCTTTGAACACGAGAATTTTTGTTTTTGACTTGTTGACTGTTAGCTGGTTCAGGTCACAGTACTCTTCGAGGGCACGCAGCTTGCGTAGAAGATCCATATGCAAATGGGCGAAGATTACGGTGTCGTCAGCGTACAGCAGCAAAAGAATGTCGACTACTCCATTGATGTCCAAGCCATGAAGACCTTTAGATCGGAAAAACTGCTCAAAATCGTTCAAGTATAGTAGGAACAGGTCTGGACTTAAAGATTCGCCTTGTAGGACGCCTTCAGTAACATCAAAGACTTCCGTGAGACCTTCCTTGGTTCTAACCTGCATGGTCGCTTGATCATATAGAGATTTCATTGTGTTGATAAACTTGCTACTGACCTTTAGATCAAGTAGTTTCTGCCACAGACGCCCATGGGGTACCGAGTCGAATGCCCTTTGAAAGTCAACAAAAATACCGTATATTTCTCTGCCATCGTTGTGTCGAAACTGTAATTGAATGGCACTGAGGAGTGTGAAAATGGCATCTGTGCAGCTGCGCCCTTTTCTGAAGCCCATTTGAGAGTCCGGCAGGACCTTTTCCTTATCCATCCATAGAACTAATCGTTTCTTTAAAATGTTGGTGAATATCTTGGTAATTATATTAATAAGAGCGATGCCTCGGTAATTGCTTGGGTCAGACTTGGCACCTTTTTTATGCAGCATTGACAACCATATCTTTGCCCAATTTTTTGGTACACGCTCTTCATTGAGCACTCTGTTGAATAGAACTATTAGCAAGTTTGTATGCTGTGCCGTTAGAGTTTGGAATAGTTCATTGGTCAGTAAGTCGGGGCCGGCAGCTTTGCCGGGTTTCAGAGATTTAAGAACCGAGTTGAGCTCCGGAAACCAAATTTCAGCATCAAGGATGTCGTTTGTGATGCTTGCAGAAATAGAAGGCGTGACAACTCTTGGCTTGGAGATCGCAGCATAAAACTTGTTCCAGCTGTCAATTGAGACGTCAGGGGAAGAGCTGTGCTTGAAGCTGAATTTTCTAACTGCGGCCCAGAAGTCTGTTGGAGCCGTGACGTTGGCAAAAGCCGATTTTATACTGTCAATGTGAGCTTTTTTCTTAGCTTTGCATATTTCCCGGTACTTATTTTTACAAAGAGTGGCATCCTGTTTGAGTATATTATTGCTTCGATCGTTTTTAAGTTTTTTTAATGCTTTTCTTAGCTCGCTTTTTGCTACCTTACAGCTTGAGTCAAACCACGGGTTGGGAGTAGTCCAGCTATTTCCGGCGAAACCTAGAGTTTTCACCAGGTTAGCTTTTTCAGCAGCAATGTACATGTGGCAATGCAGAAGCGACTGTAAGTTGTCAGTTGCTAGGGTTTCCGTGTCAGCTGGAATCAAGAGATTAGACAGTTGTTCAAGGTAAGGATCGGCAGCGTTATTCGTCCATTTAATCTTGGAAAATTGTGGTTTTTTCGGGTTATCATTTTTAACTGGCGGAGTATAGGTTTCCAGCGAGATACTGAGACATACTGGATAATGGTCGGACATGGACGGCTCCATTTGAACTACCAGATCGTTTACAAGGCGCAGAGACGGTATGTCAATCCAAATTAAGTCAATGATTGATGAGCCAAGGTTTTCGTACGTCGGTTGAGCTGGAGAATCACTGACTGTCCTCCCATTCAAAAGTACAAAGTCGTTGTCAACCATGAATTTCGTGATCATCCGACCCCTTTCACAGGTAAAATTATCAGTAGTGCGAAAAATGTCGTATAATTGGCTTCCGGTGAAGAGATCAGCTGGCCATGGATTCAGGGTGCCGACTTTAGCGTTCATGTCACCGCCTATAATAAACAAGTCGTATGTGCGCTGAGTTTTGATGTCGTCGATGATGCTCTGAAAAATATCGAGTAAGTAACGGAGGTCGAGACATTTGCGGAAGTATACTGACCCAATAACAGCTACGGATGATCCAAGTTGAATTTCAGTGAAGATCCACCAAGGGGAAGCTTCGATTAACGAGGAGTAATATTGTGTATTAACTGCCGTTATTAGACCGCCGCTTGCTCTACCTACTGCATGTTCTCTCAACGCCTCGGACCAAAAGATGTTGTATTTATTCAGATAAACAGGTGTGTACGTATGGGTTATCCAAGTTTCACAAGCTGCGATGATGTCGGAATCTCCAATTATTGAGCTTGGCTCAAGGTTCGAGAAGCCATGAAGGTTCCAAAATGTGATTTTGACTGTAGATGTTCCCACGGGTGTGCTAATTACTTTTTTGACTTTGATTCTGTCCACTCCATGCTGCCCGAATGCAAGCTGGAGTTCCTTGATTGAGGCATCATCTTGTTTGTTTCCGGGTTCCAGGAGTAGACAAGATCGTCCACCAGAATTTTATTCCCTTTTCTTACGGGTTTTTTACTTTCGCTTCTTAGTTGTTTAGCGAGCGTTCTGACATTCCAGTCTATTTCGCGCTCCCTGGCTGTTCTGTCTGGCTCAATAAAAATGTTAGTACCGGTCAATTTAATTTTTTTGTTCTTGAGTATTAGATTTTTTATATTTATATCAAATAGGTCGACTATAAGCCTCTTGGTGAATTCCGTTATTTCAATTCTAAGGATATTGACCCCAAAATTGGAATTCAAGAACGTTTTGACCTCCTCCGTGTGATTGTTTGTGGATAGAGTGAGGCCTACTATCGAGATTTTAGTCTTCTTATTTTCCTTTTCAAGAAAATCAATTCTATTACTGAGTTGCGAGATTCTGTCACGTTCCTCTTTTGAGAGTGGAGAAACTTTTGAGTTGTTAAGTTCATCTTTCTTCACTGTGCTGTCTTCCAGAGCTTTAACTCGTTTAGTTAGATCGATCTTGGTTCCCTGTAAGTCGGTTTTTAATTCTGCTAGGTTTCGCTGCATATTCTCAAAGGCTGTTGCGTCGTCTTCGAACTTTTTGTTCAGTTTATCGGTGAGCACCTTGAGCTTAGTTTCCTGGTCAGACCTGAGGCCTCTCAATTCCTCCAGTATTTTATCCATCGCTGAATCACTGTTATCAATTGGGTCCAGGTAGTCTTCTAACTCCGCATAATCTGTCTTCTTAAAAGTCTTCGAAGGCTGTTTCGGCTCTTCTGTGGGAGATTGACCGGAACTGTGTCTTTTCCTCTTGGTTTCGATAAAGTTGGTTATTGGAGTGCAGGTGTTGGCAGCTTCTGCAAGGAGTTGCTGGGTGGATGGTCGCCCTTTTCTTGACGGGGCCGCAGGTGTGACACCGGCTATAGAGTTGTTGTGATTCAAAACGAGGCGGGGTTTGGCTAGCAGTGGCGCCACAGGTGTGGGGTCAGAATTTGACCGTGAGATGTCGCCTGTATTCATTTACGGAGTCAGGAAACGTAAAAAATCATAAACACGCCAGCTGAGCACACACCGTGTTATCAGGAAAAACAGAATTTTATATGCTAAACTCGAAAGGATTTGAAGATTTGTATCTGCAGACTTTAATCACTTGTTTCTACACAGAATATGCACGTTTTTATAATTTTTTACACAGAATTTATTAACTAGCAAGATTAAATATGATAGAGCGACACAAGACACGTCTGTTCACTATAGATGCTCAGTGGCGCCCCCCGATTTTTCTAATGATTATACATGATTTTGAAAAATTGAAATAATGTAAGAAAAATTTTTTTTTTTTCAATTTCCCATTTTTTAAAAGTGAATTGAAAATTATAATATACATATGTATATATATGTATATATATACATATATATATATATTATATATTTATATATATTTATATTATACATTAATATAATAGAATATAAATGAAGGTAATTGAGGTAAATAATGTAATAAAATAAAAAATGATTGTGAATGAAAAAAATTATAAAAAAATGAAATAAAATAAAAAATAAGCGAATAATTGAAAACATTTAGGATTTTTCTGATAATTATACATAATTTAAAAAAATTGAAATATTGTGGGAAAAAATTTTTTTTTAATTTCCCTCTTTTTGAAAGTAAATTGAAAATTATAATATACATATATATATTCATATATATATGTATATATATATATATATACATTTATATATATATATGTATATCTATGTGTATATATATATATATATATATATATATATATATAGATATATATGTATATATATATTTATATATATTTATATTATACATTAATATAATGAAATATAAATGAAGGTAATTGAGGTAAATAATGTAATAAAATAAAAAATGATTGTAAATGGCAAAAATTATAGAAAAATGAAATAAAATAAAAAATATGCGAATAATTAAAAAAATTCAGGATTTTTCTAATAATTATAAATAATTTTAAAAATTTAAAATATTGTGGAAAATTTTTTTTTTTTTCAATTTCTCTCTTTTTAAAAGTAAATTGAAAATTATAATATACATATATATATTCATATATATTTATATATATATGTATATATATGTATATATATAGATATATATGTATATATATATTTATATATATATATATATATATATATATGTGTATATATATATATATTTATATATATTCATATTATACATTAATATAATAGAATATAAATGAAGGTAATTTAGGTAAATAATGTAATAAAATAAAAAATGATTGTGAATGGAAAAAATTATAAAAAAATGAAATAAAATGAAAAATAAGCGGATGATTGAAAATATTCAGGATTTTTCTAATAATTATACATAATTTTCAAAAATTGAAATATTGTGGAAAAAATTTTTTTTTTTCGATTTCCCTCTTTTAAAAAGTAAATTGAAAATTGTAATATACATATAAATATTCATATATACATGCATATGTATATATAAATATATATATATATATATATGTATATATATGGGCTATTCCGCGTCAACCGGATCAGTCATCTCTCAGATATTTTTTTAATTTGGCATGTGGATTGTGTGGGACGAGTTAGATTTTTGTGCCAAAGCGCGAATCTCATAATGCAAAATTCGATTTTTTATTAACAATAACAAATTAGACTCCCATTTTTTTCAAAAATTCATAACTTCGGCAAAAAATTAGATACAATATATTTTTTTTTTTCAAATTACGCGGAAAGCTCCATAGAATTTAAAAAAAAATACGAAATGGTAAAAACAAGTTGTTATCAATTGTTTATTTAACAATTAATTTTTCAAAGATTTTCAAAACAGTGACTGACACGATCAAAAAATTTTTTTAAAATTCTGACATGTTCCTTGAACTGTACTACAACCTGTGAATTAATTCCAGAGGGGTGTTTTTTTCGTTTTCGAGTAAAAAATCATTAAAGGTGTCGATGCGCATGAAATTGCGGCCCGCCGAGTCTCTACGTAATGGCGGGCGGCCGGTTGCCGTCCACCGCTACACCGCGGTGGCGTCGCAGCGTTATTTCAGAGTCATTTTCACGATGTAGGACATGATTGAAGAATCTGAAAAAAATACTGTACCTTCACAAGGCCTGCTCAAAGCGATAAGTGAAGTTTCAGGAATGTGTTTTTCACCGTTTTTTTATTACAGAGATTCAAAATAACGGTTACACACCATGAGAGTGCACATAAATGATAATAATTACATAACTTGCTACTTATTTTAAAATAAAAACACATTCTTGAAACTTCACTTATCGCTTTGAGCAGGCCTTGTGAAGGTACAGTATTTTTTTCAGATTCTTCAATCATGTCCTACATCGTGAAAATGACTCTAAAATAACGCTGCGACGCCACCGCGGTGTAGCGGTGGACGGCAACCGGCCGCCCGCCATTACGTAGAGACTCGGCGGGCCGCAATTTCATGCGCATCGACACCTTTAATGATTTTTTACTTGAAAACGAAGAAAAACACCCCTCTGGAATTAATTCACAGGTTGTAGTACAGTTCAAGGAACATGTCAGAATTTTAAAAAAATTTTTTGATCGTGTCAGTCACTGTTTTGAAAATCTTTGAAAAATTAATTGTTAAATAAACAATTGATAACAACTTGTTTTTACCATTTCGTATTTTTTTTTAAATTCTATGGAGCTTTCCGCGTAATTTGAAAAAAAAAAATATATTGTATCTAATTTTTTGCCGAAGTTATGAATTTTTGAAAAAAATGGGAGTCTAATTTGTTATTGTTAATAAAAAATCGAATTTTGCATTATGAGATTCGCGCTTTGGCACAAAAATCTAACTCATCCCACACAATCCACATGCCAAATTAAAAAAATATCTGAGAGATGACTGATCCGGTTGACGCGGAATAGCCCATATATATATACGTATGTATATATATATTTGTACTTATTTACATGCCTTTATAACATACATCCATATAATAGGATATGAATGAAAATAATTAAGGTGAATTATGTAATAAAATAAGAAATGATTATAAATGAAAAAAATTATAAAAAAATAAAATAGAATAAAAAATGAGCGGATAATTAGAAATATTCAGGATTTTCCTAATAATTATACGTAATTTTGAAAAATTGAAATAATGTAAGAAAAATTTTTTTTTTTCAATTTCCCTTTTTTTAAAAGTAAATTGAAAATTATAATATACATATACATATTCATATATACATATATATATTGTAACGTTTTGAGGCGTTACGTTAATAAAATATGGATCCGCGAGTTTACTTATTATCGAAATTGAAAGAAATCAAAAGCGTGAATAGAATATCTTGAAAAATGCTTTTAATGCAAGATACGTGTTTCTCATCTAAAGTCTGAAACAAGACTGTTTTTACAATAATATCGGTTGGCGCAGCAACCTTATTCTTTTTAAAGACATAAGAGGTTTATAAACGTCTTTTATCTATGCTGACTACTAGATCATTAAAGAGGGGGCAAAAGGGTCATTTCACCCTTTGTAACACTACTCCCCCCCGAGGAAAAGAGTCGTCCTGACTCGGGAAAGATAAAACAATTATAAAAGTATTCTAGTAGTCAGTGCTCAAAGGTGAGTTGGAGCTGTGGCTCTAAAAATTTAAGAACTCGCTTTTTTACTATCTGGCATTTGCCCACAGTCTCAAGGTAAACCACAGAAAACTTTGAGCAGATAGTTGAGCGTTAAATAATCTCAAAAATTTATGTGCCATGTTTTATAAAGGTTAGTGTTAATGAGTGTTATGTGGCTTCATGAATTCAAAGTTATCCGCAACGGCCCAGATTAATGTCGGAAAGAAATTCAATCTTCTTCATGAAGGATCCCTCCGAAACAGGTTCGGATGAAAACATCGAAGCGGGAATCGACAATTCCAGGACCAAATAAGATAAAACAGACTTCTCTTCATAGGAAATAAGGAAATAGTGGGGTGACTGAATCCAAAGCTTCTTCTGAGACAGCACACCCTAGAGTTTGGAGGACAAATGTGAGTGGTGGTATAACAATTCAAATTCACTAAGTGAATTTGAGAGAGTACTTGAATAAAATGAATGAAATATGTATTCAAAAGAAAAGAAACGATCTTATCTGAATCATTTCTGCATCCTTCTTCAAAATAAGACCACCAGTCATCTTCAGGAATCGGGGAAAGATTGGATGGGAAAAGGCTGTGTCAAATAACCTGAAAAAGTACTCACAAAAACTGACACTTAAGGTTAATAAAATGTGAAAATCAAGCAATCGCTCATCGACCTCGAAAAATAATCGTGGCTCTTTTCACATTATTAAACCAAAGCCTATCCGACACAAAACTCGATTCTGAAGAAAAAAGTTTTAGAAAAACTTGGCCGGCTGTAGTTTCTACAATTATAACCAAAACGGCAGCCGATAAAGAAGAAAAGGTTTGATTTACTAGCCAATCCTCATGAACCTCATGAATAGTTCTGAGTAGCTCTAAAGAAATGCTCGATTCTTCCTTACGAGAACGGGAACTGACACGAGCAAAAGAAGTTTCTGGGGAAACTCGCAAATAAACAATCAAATCTACTCTGAGCTCAGACGAGCGAATGAAAAGATCAAAATTTTTCCTCAATAAATGAGATTTGAAGTCGCGAAAATTACCTAACCTTCGACGAGCTTCATTTCCCTGACAGGCAATAAAATAGGTTGGGAATGCCTGTCACGCATAACCAAAATAATTCAAAGAAAGAGGTTAACTCCAATGATGATTTTATATAAAAACATCTGAAACTAGTTCCTCAAATCAGCCTCAGAAGAAGAGTTAGTTTGAGGATTGAGGATTTTCTTCCCCAACCTCTTTATCTCTTCTTCGCCAATTATAGGAATCTGAATGCGAGTTTTGTATCATTTCTCTACTATTCTTTTTAAGTAAAAAGCAATGATTAGCATCATGTCCTATTTTATGACAAAATAAACACATTACTACATTTTGATCTGTCATAACTGCGCCTCTAATTTCGTGTTTGTTACTCTGATTCTGAAGAGAACCACGATTTACACGATTATAATACTTGTTATTATTTTTATTTCTGTAATTTTGAGGCTTTGACTCCTCCAAGTGTTCAAAACTTCGTCTTTTTGAGGTGTTTTCGGACACCTCAATCCGACGAAGCCTGTTCGGCTCAAAATATTGTTTCCTCATTGCCTCCACCTCGAGAGCTTTGGCCGTTGCCTCCCGCAGAGAAGTGAGGCCCGATGTTCCAACGGCCATTTTAATCTCTGGATCATTGATCGCATTTGAAAAAGCTTGTGTTGCTAATAAATTACGAGACGGCTCGTGATCTGGCAAAGCTATACGAGAAAGCCGTTCGATATCTTGACTAAGAGACGCGAGGTCTTCGTCTCGTCCCTGTCTTCTTGTCTGTAATTGTGCCGTATACAGTTTCGTCAAGTGGTCATTTCCATATCTCAATTTGAGTGCAGAACTGAGTTTCTCATAATCAGAAATTTCTTCCTCAGACAATGCCGTTAAAACATTCAAAGCCAGCGTTCGAAGACAAGAGGCAAGACTGTGGGCCCTCATGGCGGAGTCCCACTGATTATGTTTAGCAATCGTATTAAACTGACGTTCATAATCTGACCATGGAATCTTTCCGTCGAAAATTGGCGGTTTTAAAGGATAAAGAGGTTTCTCGTTAATCTGAGAAGCAACCTCAGGATATCTCGAATTATTTAATTGATTAAAATGAGAACATTGAGGCCGAACCTGAGTCAAAGACTCGGAAAAACCAGCCTCATTATTTACTCTCGTTCTACTAATTGGAGATTCATCTACTCTCCTAATAAAAGGCACAGACCTTGATTCAGGAACATCCTGGGTTCGACCTGGATGTTGGACCTCCTGAACAGTAGGAACTGGAACAGGAGAGGGAACAGGAGAGGGAAGCGGAGTAACAACTCTGGAACCCTGCGGTGTAACAGCTGGTCCCTCAGTGCCGCTCATCTGATGAACGGACTGAAGAGCCGCCACAGTTGTCCGGAGCAGTTCGTGTAGACTAGTCTCGGAACGCTCTCAAGCCTCCCCTTCTCGCCTCCGTTGTTCTTGTTGTTCTTGAAGCAGCTGGACAAGTTGTTTTTGATGTTGAGCAGCAGCTTCTTGTCGATGTCTCATAATCTCTAGTAGATCGATTTGCGAGGATGTGACCATCGTAGGGACCGGTAAAGAGTCCACTGAAGGTGCACAAATAGATTCAGGAACCCGCGGATTTCCGGTAATAGAATGTCCGCCACTTTCCCGACGACAAGAGCGTGTCAAACGACCACTACTCATAGTTTATTTCACTATTTCACGCACTAAATCAACTCGATTATTAAGAACTCAAGATCCCGCTTCTGGCACCAATTGTAACGTTTTGAGGCGTTACGTTAATAAAATATGGATACGCGAGTTTACTTATTATCGAAATTGAAAGAAATCAAAAGCGTGAATAGAATATCTTGAAAAATGCTTTTAATGCAAGATACGTGTTTCTCATTTAAAGTCTGAAACAAGACTGTTTTTACAATAATATCGGTTGGCGCAGCAACCTTATTCTTTTTAAAGACATAAGAGGTTTATAAACGTCTTTTATCTATGCTGACTACTGGATCATTGAAGAGGGGGCAAAAGGGTGATTTCACCCTTTGTAACAATATATATATATATGAATATATATATATATATATGTATATATATATATATATATATGGATATGTATATGTATATATATAGATATATATACATATATACACATATTTTTTTACATACATTCATGATATACATCCATATAATGAAATATAAATGAAGGTAATTAAGGTAAATAATGTAATAAAATGAAAAATGATTATAAATGAAAGAAATTATGAAAAAATAAAATAGAATGAGAAATTAGCGGATGATTAGAAATATTCAGGATTTTCCTAATAATTATACATAATTTTCAAAAATTGAAATAATGAAAGAAAAAATTATTTTTTTTCAATTTCCCTCTATTTAAAAGTATATTGAAAATTATAATATACATATATATATTTACGTATACATATATATATATGTATATATGTATATATATGTATATATATATTCATATATATTTATATTATACATTAATATAATAGAATATAAATGAAGGTAATTGAGGTAAATAATGTAATCAAACAAAAAATGATTATAAATGAGAGAAATAATGAGAAAATGAAATAGAATAAAAAATAAGCGGATAATTAGAAATATTAAGGATTTCCCTAATAATTATACATAATTTTAAAAAATCGAAATAACGCGAAAAAATTTTTTTTTTCCAATTTCCCTTTTTTTAAAAGTAAATTGAAAATTATAATATACATATATATATCCATATATACATATATGTATATATTTATAAATATATATATAAATATATATATATATATAATATATATATATATATATATATATATATATATATATATATATATATATATATATATATATATATATATATATATATATATGTATAAAAATATATATATATATACATATATGTATATATATATATATATATATATATATATATATATATATATATATATAAAAATATATATATATATATACAGGGTGTCCCTAAATTGCCTCCCACGGACTAGCCAGCATGATACCTTGTTAAAATCCAACCGAGAATTTCTTTTTCTGAAGCTCGTCCGACTTATAGTTTTTGAATTATAAGCGATAGCGCTAGGCCAATCAGAGTGCACCATTTCATCTAGATTTGCCGCCACGGAAATTGCTGTTTTGTTCGACTGGGTAAATTATTATTATTCGTTTACGAATTAAATATCGGCACCTCCCCTCTCTCGCTGCTGTACCCCTTATGCTTGAGGATGCGCTTCTGTTTACTCACACGAGTGTGCGCCCATGAATGTGCGGCCGGCAGCGTGTCCGCGGCAACAATACCGAGGTCAGCGCCCGAGAAGGGGTACAACAGGGAGAGAGGGGAGGTGCCGATATTTAATTCGTAAACGAATAATAATAATTCACCCAGCCGAACAAAACAGCAATTTCCGTGGCGGCAAATCTAGATGAAATGGTGCACTCTGATTGGCCTAGCGCTATCGCTTATAATTCAAAAACTATGCGTCGGACGAGCTTTCGGAAAAGAAATTCTCGGTTGGATTTTAACGAGGTATCATGCTGGCTAGTCCGTGGGAGGCAATTTAGGGACACCCTGTATACATATATACATATATTTTTTTACATACATTTATAATATACATCAATATAATGTAATATAAATAAAGGTCATCAAGGTCAATGATGTAATATAATGAAGAATGATTACGAATGAAAGAAATCATGAAAAAATGAAATAGAATAAGAAATGATTGGATAATTAGAAATATTTAGGATTTTCCTGATAATTATGCATAATTTTGAAAAATTAAAATAATGTGAGAAAATTTTTTTTTTTAATTTCCCTCTTTTTAAAAGTAAATTGAAAATTATAATAAACATATATGTATTTACATATATGTATATATATATATACATATATATATGTATACATATATATATATACATATATATGTATATATATATTTATATATATTTATATTATACATTAATATAATAGAATATAAATGAACGTAATTGAGGTAAATAATGTAATAAAATAAAAAATGATTGTAAATGGAAAAAATTATAAAATAATGAAATAGAATGAAAAATGAGCGAATAATTAGAAATATTTAGGATTTTTAGAATAATTATACATAATTTTAAAAAATTGAAATAATGTGAAAAAAGTTTTTTTTTCCAATTTCCCTTTCTTTAAAAGTAAATTGAAAATTATAATATACATATATATATTCATATATACATATATATATATACAGGGTGTCCCATTTTGATCTTACATCTAAATTATCTCGTAAAATATTGCTCTGATCAAATTTTGTTTGACACTCAAGTTTTAGAGTTCAAAGGGGGACGTTTAAAAAAAATTTTGTTGAAGGTGCCAAATTTACAATAGCGACGCTACGATGGCTGACATGGTTTTTTTTAAGGGAAACCTCACTTTTTTTTATGACAAAACAATGCATTGCATTGAAACTAACAACTTTTGTAAGAAACATTTTCCGATTCAGATTGTGGTTTTTATGTTGGAACTCCATTTTTGACTACTTAGCGCTGTCCGGAAGGTACCATACAATACCCAAACAAACCCAAACAAACCCAAACGAAACCAAACGAACCCAAACGAACCCAAACAAACCCAAACAAACCGAAACAAACCCAAACAAACCCAAACAGACCCAAACAAACCCAAACAAACCCAAACAAACCCAAACACACAGATGCATGCACACTTTTGTTTAGGTTTGTTTGTGTTTGTTTGGGTTTGTTTGGGTTTGTTTGGGTTTGTTTGAGTTTGTTTGGGTTCGTTTGGGTTTGTTTGGGTTTGTTTGGGTTTTGTATGGTACCTTCCGGACAGCGCTAAATGGTCAAAAATGGAGTTCCAACTTGAAAACCACAATCTGAATCGAAGAATGTTTTCCACAAAAGTTGTTAATTTCAATACAATGCATTGTTCTGTCATGAAAAAAAGTTAAATTTCCATTGAAAAAAACCATGTCAGCCATTGTAGCGTCGCTATTGTGAGATTGGGACCTTCAGCAAAATTTTTTTTTAACGTCCCCCTTTGAACTCCATAACTTTTGTTTCAAACAAAATTTGATCAGAGCAATATTTTTCGGGATAATTCAGATGTAAGATTAAAATAGGACACCCGGTATATATGAATATATATATATATACATATTTATATATATATATATATATATATATGGATATATATACATACATACATATATTTCTTCACATACATTCATAATATACATCCATATAATGGAATATAAATGAAGGTAATTAAGGTAAATAACGTAATAAAATAAAAAATGATTATAAATTAAAGAAATTATAAAAAAATTAAATAGAATGAAAAATAAGCGGATGATTAGAAATATTTAGGATTTTCCTAATAATTATACATAATTTTCAAAAATTAACATAATGTAAGAAAATTTTTTTTTTTTCCGATTTCCCTCTTTTTAAAAGTATATTGAAAATTATAATATACATATATACATTTATATATACATATAAATATATATATATATATATGTATATATATATTTATATATATTTATATTATACACTAATATAATAAAATATAGATGAAGGTAATTGAGGTAAATAATGTGATAAAACAAAAAATGATTATAAATAAAAGAAATTATGAAAAAATGAAATAGAATAAAAAATAACGAACGATTAGAAATATTTAGGATTTTCCAAATACTTATCCATAATTTTAAAAAATTGAAATAATGTGAGAAAAATTTTTTTTCTTTCAGTTTCTCTCTTCTTGAAAGTGAATTGAAAATTATAATACACATATGTATATTTATGTATATATATATATATATATATATATATATATATATATATATATATATATATATATATATATATATATATATATACGTATATATGTATATATGTATTTATATATATTCATATTATACATTAAGATAATAGAATATAAATGAAGGTGATTGAGGTAAATAATGTAATAAAATAAAAAATGATTGTGAATGGAAAAAATTATGAAGAAATAAAATAAAACGGAAAATACGCAAATAATTGAAAATATTCAGGATTTTTCTAATAATTATGCATAATTTTAAAAAATTAAAATATTGTGGAAAAAAATTTTTTTTTTTCAATTTTCCTCTTTTCAAAAGTGAATTGAAAATTATAATATACATATATATATTTATAAATACATATAAATAAGAAAATATATATGTATATGTATATATATATATTTATATATATATATATATATATATATATGTAATAAGTCTTTCCGTGTCCAGTTAGGTTAGAATCAAAAACTCAACTGTGTTTCTGTAAAAGTAAGAGATTTATTTACACTATGTATTTACACTATGTACAAAACTCACTAATAATCTTAGTTCTTACCTGTAAAAGTAAGAACTAAGATTATTAGTGAGTTTTGTACATAGTGTAAATACATAGTGTAAATAAATCTCTTACTTTTACAGAAACACAGTTGAGTTTTTGATTCTAACCTAACTGGACACGGAAAGACTTATTACAAAACAACATTTAAAGCTTTTAATTTCTATATTTTAATTCTATGTAAAGGTCTCGTGATAACTGCTCTCTCCTTCGTTCAACCTTGTTGAATATTTTCATTTTGAATTTTTTCTCTCCAAATTTACCGGTCGTCTCCCCAAGCCCGTGCTCTACCGCGCCGTCGGTCGGTGGCCTTCGTCGGTAACGCGGCAGATTCAAAGCTTGAGAGAAGCACGACAGAAGTACACGCGTGTCGTGATTTTCTTTACATCTCCCCCCCTGGGATAAGAACAATTATGGGTAATACGTAAAGTAATTGTTCAGTGCTCATCCAACACCGGTATCAGTTTTGTAACATGAAAGAGGTTTGATTCTGTTTTTCTGTGTCCGGTGTCGACTTCATAAATTGAATTGGAAATCCTTTTTTGTATTTTATATGGTCCAATCCTCAATTCATCCAGTTTCCTCCTATTTAGTCGATTTCCATTTTCCACGTAAACTCGGTCTCCCACGTTTAACTTTAATTCTTTTCGATGCCGATCAAAATTTTCTTTATTATAGTTGTGAGACTTCATCGTGTTTTTTAAGGCTAGTTTTCTATCTCTTTTCAGATCATCATCTGTACACTTTGATTTTAATTCCTGTGGTAGAATATTTACATTTTCGCCTTCCAGTAGGTATTTTGGAGCGAATTTTGTGATTGTGTGTTCTGTTTTGTTATATGCCTCTACACACTTTTGTGCGATGGTTGTCCACGCGATTTTTTTTTCACTTTCGTTTATTTTGCATCGTATTTTATTAATCAGGGTTTGGTTTAATCTTTCATTGAGACCATTAGAAAATGGTGCATCAACAGCAGTGAAGACCATTTTGATGCTTTTCTCTTTTAGAAATTCCTTAAATTCTTTCGAATTTATGCCAGGATACTGATCTGTTAATATCATGTTGATGTTGTAACTTTGTGTCACATTCTTGGTTAATTTTATAAAGTCATTGGAGTTTTGATTTCTTGATGTTAGAATATAAGCGTATCTCGTAAAATGGTCAACGAGAAGATGTAGGTATTTTTTTGTTGAACGAGATCCACCAAAACCTCCAATGGTGTCGATAGATATAATTTCAAAAGGATATGACGCTGGCCCCAAGTGTGACATCAAACCATATTTAGATTTTTTTCTTGATTTGTTTTTTTTGCAAGTTTCACAAGTATCACAGATTTTTTTTATGTTCTCAATGAGATTTTTCGCTGTATAAAATGGTGTTATTTTATTCAGCATTTGAGTTCTTCCAATATGGCAGTAAGTTTTGTGTACATTTTCTATCAGGTTTTTACTTAAGTCTTCTGATAATACGATTTTTTCTCTTTTTTTTGTCTTTTTGTAGTAAATTTCATTTTTTTTTGTCAGTTTGTTTTTATCACGTTGTATATTTAGATTTTTATTTTGGTCACTTTTTATATCTTCTAGATTTATTAAATTTATCACTTTTAGGAAATCTTCTGTGTCTTCATAAGGGTCTAGAACTGGATTCCTACTTAAGCAGTCTGCTTCTTGGTTTGATTTTCCTGGGTTATATTTTATTTTTAAATCATATTGGGATAAATAGTATGTCAAATCCCCTAGTTCTTCATCCGTTCTAGCCTTTATGTTCATGTGTTCCAAGGGTTTATGGTCGGTGTAGATTATGAATGTTTTTCCCATAAGCCAGTGCTGCCAGTACTTTACGGCTTCTTTTATTGCCAAGCATTCAAGGTATATCGGTTTCTTTTTCTTTTGAGCCTCAGTTAATTTTCTTGAGAAATAAGCCACTGGCTTACTATCTCCATTTTCATCTCTTTGTTTTAGCACAGCTCCCACTCCTTTGATGCTTGCATCTGTGTAAATATCAATTGGAACCTCTGGATCAAAAATTTTCAAGACTGGTTCCGAGCACATTAGTGATTTTATTCTATCAAACGATTCTTGACACTCTTCTGACCAGTTGAACTGTACGTCTTTTCTCAATAGGTTGTGTAATGGGTCCAGAATTATTGCAATATGTGGTATAAACTTGTGGTGAAAATTTATTTTTCCCAGAAATTGACGTATATTTTTTCTTGTTTCTGGGACTGGAAAATTTTTCACAGCCGTTAAATAATCTTTCAGAGGTTTTACTGAATTATTTTCTATTCTGTGACCTAAATAATTCGCATGATTATTTGCAAAGGTGCATTTTGAAAATTTTAGCCGGAACCCTTCAGTTAATATTGCCTCCAGCAATTTTGATAAGTGTGTTATATGTTCCTCAAAAGTTCTTGAAAAGACTATGATGTCATCTATAAAATTTACTGCAAAATCAGAGAGCTTGTATTTTCTTATGATGTTTCCCAATATTCTTTGAAAAATTGCTGGAGCTGTTTTGAGTCCGAATGGGAGGCAAGTCCATTGGAAATGGCCCTCCTGTGTTATTAATGCAGTTTTGTGTCTATCTTGAATTTTCAGAGGAATTGACCAAAATGCAGAATTAATGTCCAACGTTGTAAAATATTTGCTGTTTACTGTTTTCACCATCAAATCTTCAATCAGTGGGAAGGGTTGTGATTGAGGGACAACGACTTTATTCAATTCTCTGAAGTCTATACATAATCTTGATTTTCTTTCATCTTCTTTTTTATATGCCAGAGTAACTGGGGCAGCAAACGGGCTGTATGATTCTTCGATCAGTTTTTTTTCCAATAGTTTTGCTATTTGATTCTCTATTTCTTTTCTATCTTCAATCGTGCATCTGTATGGACGTTTGTAACAATATTTATCTACCATTAGGTCGATATGGGCCTCATAATCCTTTACAGTGCCGACGTCATATTTGTCTTTAGCAAATACTGATCTGTGTTTATCTATCAATTTATCAATTTCTCGTTGTTGATGTAAACTTAAATGATTTACTGAAATTTCAAATTCATTAGTGTTTATATGCTCGTTGAAATTTACTTCCCACTTGTTCATGTATTTGTTTTCTTGTTTTGATGCTTCCGAGTCTAAATATTTTTTTTTTTCATGTTTGTCACCTAGTACATCAGGAATCTCGACATTTTTATTCTCTATATCTTCTTTATTGTTACGTTGTATGATCCTTAGATCTTCATTTTGGATTAAATTGAAATTCTTGATGCAATCCAGACCGATTAGAAAATCATAATTAAAATTTTCATTATCTACAATAAAGATATCCATAGTTTTTTCAATATTGTAAATTTTTATTTTTAAAGTTACCATACCTTTTGTTTTCTTTACACCATTAATAGTTTTCAATTTTACCATTCCCATGTTTTCTGAATTTTTTTTGTTTTATCTTCAATAATTTTGCATTAATTAATGATACATTTGAACCTGAATCATAAATTCCAGAAACTACTAGAGAATCATTCAATAGTAACTCGATTTTTATTAATGGTGTTACTTCGAGTTTTTTGGACTTTTTTCATTTAGTTCTATTTCTAACTCTGAATTATTGACATGTTTTATTAGTTCCGTCCTTTTGTTCTTTTCACTTCTTTCCCTAAACCAGCAAGTTGATTCAGGATGATAACGTTTACCTCTTTTCTCATCTTCACAGATTTGGCATGGTTTCTTTTCTTCAACTTTTTTGAATTTTCTATCAGCGTATTTTTCTTTTTTTTCCATTCTAATTCTGTCCACAAGATGTTCTAATTTACCAATTTCGTTGTAGAGATCTTCCGTTCCATGCAAAGTTTCTCTGTCAATTTTGTCGGACACGTGGTTTGGTAAGCCAACCGCTATAAGGTCTACTAGTGTCTCAGTATCTATCGATTTTCTTATTTCTAGTAACAATTTTTCTTTTTTCAGAGCGTAATCGAGCAAAGAGCCTGCTTGATATTTAAAAGCCATAGCGTATCTAATTGGAGACCACCCTTTATTTGCAAAAGTTTCACAAAAGTTTTTTTTCCACTTGCTCCATTCTGATTCCACTGTGAATTTCAGAATCATACAGCTATACCAATCTGCACTAGCTTTTTCAAGGAAAAATTTTAAAATTTCAATTATTCTCCTGTCTTCTGTTACCATACAGCGTTCGCATTCTTTCTCAAATTCCTGTATCCATTGATGGGCATTTGAATTTTTTCCATCAAATTTTCCGATCATAAAATCTTTTGCTATTTTCCCCAAGTTCTGAATTTCTGATTTTAGCTGTTTCTCTTCGAGCACTTTTTCCAATAATTTTTTTATTGTTTCATCCGTAGTATTTTGTGCAGTTTCAACTACTACTTTTTCTGTAACATCCTCTAAATAGTAATCTCCAAATTGTAAATTTTCTTCTTCATCCAAATATACTTTAGATAAATCTTCTGTTAAGCTAATCCACACTTTTCTATATTGGTGTCTCTTTGTTAGTGTCTTTTTTACCTTAGCGAATGTTTGTGTTGTTATCAGCTCTTTGTGTAAATGTGTTGGTTGATATTCATCTGGCACGTCAAACGTGCGACCATCGGGTGTGCCAATTGAGATTAGGCATAATATTGTTGCCTTTCCATCTGCCGACCCCCTCATCTTGAAATCAAATCTTAGTTTTTCCATTTTCTTGAAATATTTGCAGAAATGTTGTTTTGTAATAAGTCTTTCCGTGTCCAGTTAGGTTAGAATCTTTAATTTCTATATTTTAATTCTATGTAAAGGTCTCGTGATAACTGCTCTCTCCTTCGTTCAACCTTGTTGAATATTTTCATTTTGAATTTTTTCTCTCCAAATTTACCGGTCGTCTCCCCAAGCCCGTGCTCTACCGCGCCGTCGGTCGGTGGCCTTCGTCGGTAACGCGGCAGATTCAAAGCTTGAGAGAAGCACGACAGAAGTACACGCGTGTCGTGATTTTCTTTACATATATATATATATATATATATATGTAAATATATATTTATATATATATATATATATATATATATATATATATATATATATATATATATATGTAAATGGGCTATTCCGCGTCAACCGGATCAGTCATCTCTCAGATATTTTTTTAATTTGGCATGTGGATTGTGTGGGACGAGTTAGATTTTTGTGCCAAAGCGCGAATCTCATAATGCAAAATTCGATTTTTTATTAACAATAACAAATTAGACTCCCATTTTTTTCAAAAATTCATAACTTCGGCAAAAAATTAGATACAATATATTTTTTTTTTTCAAATTACGCGGAAAGCTCCATAGAATTTTAAAAAAAATACGAAATGGTAAAAACAAGTTGTTATCAATTGTTTATTTAACAATTAATTTTTCAAAGATTTTCAAAACAGTGACTGACACGATCAAAAAATTTTTTTAAAATTCTGACATGTTCCTTGAACTGTACTACAACCTGTGAATTAATTCCAGAGGGGTGTTTTTCTTCGTTTTCGAGTAAAAAATCATTAAAGGTGTCGATGCGCATGAAATTGCGGCCCGCCGAGTCTCTACGTAATGGCGGGCGGCCGGTTGCCGTCCACCGCTACACCGCGGTGGCGTCGCAGCGTTATTTTAGAGTCATTTTCACGATGTAGGACATGATTGAAGAATCTGAAAAAAATACTGTACCTTCACAAGGCCTGCTCAAAGCGATAAGTGAAGTTTCAAGAATGTGTTTTTATTTTAAAATAAGTAGCAAGTTATGTAATTATTATCATTTATGTGCACTCTCATGGTGTGTAACCGTTATTTTGAATCTCTGTAATAAAAAAACGGTGAGAAAAACACATTCCTGAAACTTCACTTATCGCTTTGAGCAGGCCTTGTGAAGGTACAGTATTTTTTTCAGATTCTGCAATCATGTCCTACATCGTGAAAATGACTCTAAAATAACACTGCGACGCCACCGCGGTGTAGCGGTGGACGGCAACCGGCCGCCCGCCATGACGTAGAGACTCGGCGGGCCGCAATTTCATGCGCATCGACACCTTTAATGATTTTTTACTCGAAAACGAAAAAAAACACCCCTCTGGAATTAATTCACAGGTTGTAGTACAGTTCAAGGAACATGTCAGAATTTTAAAAAAATTTTTTGATCGTGTCAGTCACTGTTTTGAAAATCTTTGAAAAATTAATTGTTAAATAAACAATTGATAACAACTTGTTTTTACCATTTCGTATTTTTTTTTAAATTCTATGGAGCTTTCCGCGTAATTTGAAAAAAAAAAATATATTGTATCTAATTTTTTGCCGAAGTTATGAATTTTTGAAAAAAATGGGAGTCTAATTTGTTATTGTTAATAAAAAATCGAATTTTGCATTATGAGATTCGCGCTTTGGCACAAAAATCTAACTCGTCCCACACAATCCACATGCCAAATTAAAAAAATATCTGAGAGATGACTGATCCGGTTGACGCGGAATAGCCCATATATATATATATATATATATATATATATATATTTATATGTGTTTATGTCAAACATTGATATAATTGAATATAAATGGAGGTAATTAAGTAAGATAATTCAATAGAATGAAAAATGATTTAGTTTAATAAATTATTCTTCTCAAATTAAAGAATATTTAATTTTTAAAAATTAAAAATATGAAATGAAATAGATAATAATCCATCTATTTGTATGTTTTTTTTGAATTTCATACTTGGTTCTCATTTATTGTATAAATGTTCCAGATTACAATTCATGAGGTAAATTGGACGGCATTTTTCTAATGAATGATATTTTTATTTTAAATAATATGTAAGCAGATAATTAAAAATATTCAGGATTTTTCTAATAATTATACATAATTTCAAAGAATTTGAATAACGCAAAAAAATTTTTAACCACAAAAATTTCTCTTTTTTTAGAAGTAAATTGAAAATTATCATATATATATATATATATATATATATATATACACTCACACATATAAATATATATATATATGTATATATATATATATATATATATATATATATTTATATATATTCATATTATACATGATTATGATAGAACATGAATGGAGATGATTGGATTAAATAATTTATTAAAATAAAAAATGATATATTCAAATAAATTATTTTCCTCAAAGTGAAAAATAATTAATTTTCAAAAATTAAAAACATGAAATCGAATGAAGAATAATTCGTCTATCTGTATGTTTTCTCTCAATTTTATAATTAGTTCTAATTCATCGTATAAATGTTCCAAATTTCAATTCAGGAAGTAAATTAAATAGCATTTTTCTGATGAATAATATTCTTATTCTAATTAATATGTAAGCAGAGAATTAAAAAATATATAGGATCCTTTTAATAATTGGATATAATTTTGAAAAATTCAAATTATGTGAAAAAAAATTTTTTTTTTAAATTTCTCTTTTTTCGAAAGTAAATGAAAAATCATAATATACATATATATATACACACACACATAGATATATATATATATATATTCAAATATGTTTATATTATACATTGATACATTAGAATATAAATGGAGGTTATGAAGTAAAATAATTTATTAGAATGAAAAATAATTTATTCAAATTATCATTTTTCTTAAATTATTGGAAAATTAATTTTTGAAAATTAAAAATATGGTGATAAGTAAATAATAATTTATCTATCCATTTGTTTTCTTCAAATTTCATAATTAGTTCTAATTCATTGCATAAATGTTCCAAATTACAATTTATAACGTAAATTAAATGGCATTTTTCTAATGAATAATATTTTTATTTTAATTATTATGTGAGCAGATAATTCAAAAATACATATGATTTTTCTATCAATTATATATAATTTCAAAGAATTTGAATGACGCAAAAAAATTTTTATCTTCAAAAATTTCTCTTTTTTTAGAAGTAAATTAAAAGTTATCGTACATACATATATATACTCTTACACATTTATATATATATAAATATACATATATTTATATATATTTATATTATACATGATTATGATAGAATATAAATGGAGGTGATTAGGTTAAATAATTTAATAAAATAAAAAATGATTTATTTCAATAAATTATTTTTCTCAAAGTGAAGAATAATTGATTTCAAAAAATTAAAAATATGAAATCAAATAATTAATAATTCATCCATCTGTATGTTTTCTCTCAAATTCATAATTAGTTCAAATTCATTGTTTAATGTTCCGAATTTCAATTCATAAAGTTAATTAAATGACATTTTTCTAATGAATAATATCTTGATTTCAATTTATATGTAAGCAGATGATTGAAAAAATATACGGGATTTCTTTAATAATTATATATGATTTTAAAAAATTTAAATCATTCAAAAAAATTGTTTTTTCCAAATTTCTCTTTTGTTAAAAGTAAATGAAAAATTATAATAGATACATGGCTGTATATACACACACACACATATATTTATATATATATTCATATTATACATTATTATAATAGAATATAAATGGAGGTAATCAAGTTGAATAATTTATTGGAATAAAAAATGATTTATTTGAATAAATTATTTTTCTCAAAGTAGAGAATAATTATTTTTAAAATTAAAGATGCGAAATCAAATAAATAATAGTTTATCTATCTGTATGTTTTCTCTTAAATTCATAATTAGTTCTAATTCATTGTATAAATGTTCCAAATTTAGATTCATAAAGTAAATTAAATGTCATTTTTCTCATGAATAATATTTTTATTTTAATTGATATGTAAGCAGATAATTGAAAAAATATACGGGATTTCTCTAATAATTATATATAATTCTAAAAAATTTGAATCATGTGAAAAAAATTTTTTTTCCTGAATTTCTTTTTTTTTAAAAGTAAGTGAAAAATTGTAATTGATATATGTCCATATATACAAACACACATATATATATATATATATATATTTATATTATACATCATTGTAATAGAATACAAATGGAGGTAATTGAGTTAAATGATTTATTGAAATGAAAAATGATTTATTTGAATAAATAATTTTTCTCAAAGTAAAGAATGATTATTTTCAAAATTAAAAATGTGAAATTGAATAAATAATAATTTATCCATCTGTATGTTTTCTCTCAAAATCATAATTAGTTCTAATTTATTGTATGAATGTTCCAAGTTTTCATGCATTGAGTGAATTGAATGGCATTTTTGTGATGAATAATATTTTTATTTTAATTAATATGTGAGCAGATCATTAAAAAATGTATAGGATTTTTCTAATAATTACATATAACTTCAAAAAATCTGAATCAAGTAAAAGAAATTTTTTTTTTCAAATTTCTCTTCTTTCAAAAGTAAATTAAAAATTATAATACATACATATATATATACACACACATATATATATATATTTATATATATTTATATTATACATGAATATAATGGAATATAAATGGAGGTCATTAGGTTGAATGATTTATTGGAATAAAAAATGATTCATTCAATTAAATTATTTTTCTCAAAGTGAAAAATAATTAATTTTTAAAAATTAAGAATATGAAATTCAATGAATAGTAATTCATCTATCCGTATGTTTTCTCTCAATTTCTTAATTAGTTCTAATTCATTGTATAAATGTTCCAGATTTTAATATATAAAGTAAATTAAATGGCATTTTTCTGATGAATAATATTTTTATTTCAATAAATAAGTGAGCAGATAATTCAAAAATATATAGGATTTACTAATAATTATATATAATTTCAAAAAATTTAAATCACAGAAAAAAAAGTTTGTTTTCAAAATTTCTCTCTTTCAAAAGTAGAATAAAAATTATTACATATATATTTACATATACACACACATATATATATATTTATATATATTTATATTACACATTAATATTATAGAATGCAAATGGAGGTAATCAAGTTAAATAATTCAATCAAATAAAAAATGATTTATTTTAATGAATTATTCTTCTTAAATTTAAGAATATTCAATTTTTAAAAGTTGGAAACATGAAATAGAATAGATAATAATCCATCAATTCGTATGTTTTCTTTGAATTTCATAATGAGTTCTTATTCATTGTATGAATGTTCCAAATTACAATTCATAAAGTAAATCAAATGGCATTTTTCTAATGAACAATATTTCTATTTCAATTAATATGTGAGCAGATAATCCAAAAATATATAGGATTTTTCTAATAATTATATATAATTTCAGAGAATGTGAATAACGCAAAAAAATTTCTATCTTCAAAAATTTCTCTTTTTTAGAAGTAATTCAAAAATTATCATATATATATATATATATATATATAAACTCACACATATACATATATATATATATATATATATATATATATATATATATATATATATATATATATATATATATATATACTGGGACAATCTCTTGAAACTATACATATAATGCGCATGCGCGAGTTTTATCGGCTGCTCGGGCAGGTTGACCACTCCGAGTTTCAGCTGTCAAACTCTGTTTCTGGCGGCATTGTAGTTCATACGAATTTTTGAGGTTAGAATCTTAAACAGTCGAGGTAGTGACTCGGAAAGTTGAGGCTAATGCTCTTTGAAAATTGGCTTTATTCGACTAAAATGAGAAATCTGTTTAAATGTTGGGCGCTTGGAAGAAAGGCAGCAGGTAGGTGCGAACACTTTATTTGATCATTTTTATTATTTCGTACATTAGAAATAACAATGGAATTTTTATCTATCAACAGGTGATACGGCTAAAATAATTACATCTCTGATATTCACTGTTATCTGCCCATTCAATTTGTCAGACGTACAAAGATCATCGCCACTTTCAAGCAACTAAGCAACTTTCTCACTCTTTTGTGATTTCAGGCGGTAATATTGAATTTTATCATTTTCGAAAATGAGACATTAAACCGAGCGTTCAAGAAATTTAAATATCTCACTATCTGTAACGGAACTGTGAATCTTTTTTTTCTTGAAAATAGTTCAACAAAATTTACGAATAGTCGATAGTCAATGTATTTTTTCTGATTAACAAATTATTGCTACTACTATTTAAAATTTCCGAATGATTATCAGAATTTATTTCGCAAATTTTCAATGATGTTCGATTAAATAAATGAAGGGAACCTAATACTCAAATTGAAAATTCAAGTAACATTAGATTTATTAAAATGATTTCTGTATTTCATGTTAGTGCGGTTCGAAACAAAGAAAATCTAATCGAAAGCGTAGAACTCAGGAATGTAAATCACATCCTGTGACACAAGTTGAAAATCAAGTTTCTCAAAATGCGCCTCAATGTCACAATTAGCTTCAAGGACAATCATGTTTTAGAGTAATGTCAATTTTAAAGTAATGTAAAGATTGTGTCCCTTGTTCCATCAAAATAAATGAATATCTAATTTTTAACAAAGTTTACGAAGATTTTTTTCCAAATAATTTAATCCGATACAATATCTTGTTCATAGTCCTCCGAACATCACCTTCTAACAAGGATATTTGGAAAGAGTCCCTTTGTTGCAGAAACCATTATAAAATTCTTGGTTTTCAATTCGAGCTATTAAATAACTCTGTGTTTCAGGTTCCATTTTCAATCTCAAAATGGGATTTTTTTTGCTCCAGATAATGCTAACATGAAATGCAGAAATAATTGCGGTACATGGAAATTCACAAGCTTTCAGTCTTAGCGTAGGACCCTATAAAGAGTGTAAAATTGAATTTGGTTTCAAGTTATCGTGCAACTAGCTAGCCAGATGACACCGTCAACTAAGATTAAATTTAAAGACATTTTTAACTGAACTTATTTAACAGTTCTAGATTTAGATTGATTCAGTTTGCCTAGCAAAATTCAACCCTACAATCTAATTGAGGACTTGAAAAACTATTCATCTGAATTCAATGCCAAAGAGAGTAAAAGTAAGCTTCAAAATAAGATATCAAATCAAATGGTATAAAGTTTGAAAAACAATGCTGGTCAATAATAATGCTTAAATTACAATGGTGCACAGAATGATTCCTCGGTAGAATGAATTGGCAGCAACGGTTAAGTAACAAACTTATCGCTATTGGCTCGATCAAAGTAAAATGATGGAATATTCAGCCATTATGATCTGTAGTATATCCCGCTCTTCAATGTTGCCTCAACTGATGTTAAGAAGGTGGCGATGGCCTGATAAAATTCACTCTGGCACCTGATGTCTGACGAAACAACCAGGTTCGATGGTGCTAATGATTGCACCGCTCGAGAAACCAGGATCCTTGCCACCTAAACGTTTTGACCATCAGGTAAGGCATAATTGTCCTCGTGTTAATTAAAGTTTAAACTTCGAGCCTGCTGAAAAAAAAACGAATTTTATCATTGAATCCATGTTAAAATATTGTCATTGTCAAAGATCACGTAATTGGAAATTTACTTACATGCTTCCATGCCTGACAAATTTAGTCCCGCTTTGACAATGAATTATTTCGTACCTGAAAATATTAGAAGCTATTATTATCAAACAGGATCTTTCGGTATTTTTGAAGGCAAAAAAAAAGGCAGCACTTTTTGAAAGGCAACCAATGGCCAGACGAGGGGTGATCAGAAGAGTGGAGATTGGTCTCCCAGTGTTATCGGACGATTGTCTTGTAAGTTATTGTTTTGTTTCCTAATTTTTCATTAATAGCATGATTTACACTGTAATATTAACTGTTGTTCTTTTTCTCTTTTTATTCTTGGATATCTGGTGAACCCTCTTTGTTAACGGAACATTGATTATTGTACAATGGAGCTGCAAAAACTTTGTCAACTAATCAATGATGTCGGCGAGGGTTTTTGTGAGTATTGCGTCGGGTACGTTTTCTGTTAATTGCTACTCTTTGTCCTCCTAAGCTTCGTGTTTAAGATGAATAATTTCTTTATTCCTTGTTACTCATTTCTTTTATTTATTTCATGTTCATCGGCACTAATTACTGACTTCTCGAGCACTGCACCGTAACGAATCTACTCTGGAAATATCTACTGGGTCTCAACCATTCATTTATTTTTAATTTTATGTAAATAAAGAATCTGTTCACAATAAACATTGTTTTTACTTACCTACTTCTGTTTGTCCAGACTCCCACTTGTTAATGACATTTCACTTTGAATTTCAGATTTCTTCTTTCAATAAATAACACCCAATTTCTGTATCATTTGATATTTGCTTTTCCGTTAAATTCTTTATTGCGTCGGTTGAATATCTTCCGAAATCAACCACGGTATTGCTGAACGATACTATTCTTCTTAGACAATTCACGCTACGTAAAAATAAACAGCAGCATAACCTCAATCCACGGCTTTACGCGCGAGAGAATTACAGCTTTTGTTTCATTTTGTGTACGTTGGCGCCTTGCTCAGCAGATGAAAACATCACCGCGGCGCGATCTCCCCGACCAATGAGATTAAATTATTTGGCGCATGCGCGTTATATGTATAGTTTCAAGAGATTGTCCCGGTATATATATATATATATATATATATATATATATATATATATATTTATATTATACATTAATATGATAGAACATAAATGGAGGTGATAAGGTTCAATAATTTAATAGAATAAAAAATGATTCATTCAAATAAATTATTTTTCTCAAAGTGAAGGAGAATCAATTTTTAAAAATCAAAATTATGAAATCAAAAGAATAATAATTCATCTATCTGTATGTTTCCTCCTAATTTTATAATTAGTTCTAATTCATTGTATAAATGTTCCAAATTTCAATTCATGAAGTAAATTAAATGGCATTTTTCTAATGAATAATATTTTTCCTTTAATTAATATGTAAGCAGATAATTGGAAAAATATATGGGATTCCTCTAATAAATATATAATTTTAGAAAATTTAAATCATGTAAAAAAAATTTTTTTTTCTCAATTTCTCTTTTTTTAAAAGTAAATGAAAAATTATAATTGATATATGTCTATATATACACACACACATATATATATATATATATTATATATTTATATTATACATTATTATAATAGAATACAAAAGGAGGTAATTAAGTTGAATAATTTATTAAAATAAAAAATGATTCATTTGAATAAATTATTTTTCTCAAAGTAAAGAATAATTATTTTGAAAATTAAAAATGTAAAATTGAATAAATAATAATTTATCTATCTGTATGGTTTCTCCTAGATTTATATTTAGTTCTCATTCGTTGTATAAATGTTCCAAATTACAATTCATGAAATATATCAAATGGCATTTTTCTAATGAATAATATTTTTATTTCAATTAATATGTGAGCAGATGATTCCTAAATATATAGGATTTTTCTAATAATAATATATAATTTCAAAAAATTTAAATCATGTAAAAAAAAGTTTGTTTTCAGAATTTCTCTTTTTTCAAAAGTAAATTAAAAATTATTATATATATATATACATATGTAACGCACATATATATATATTTATGTATATTTATATTATACATTGTTATTATAGAATACAAATGGAGGTCATCAAGTTAAATAATTCAATGAAATAGAAAATGATTTATTTTAATGAATTATTCTTCTTAAATTAAAGAATATTTAATTTTTAGAAATTAAAAATATGAAATAAAATAGATAATGAACCATCTATTTGTATGTTTACTTTGAATTTCATAATGAGTTCTTATTCATTGTATAGATGTTCCAAAATTCAATTCATGAAGTAAATTGAATGGCATTCTTCTAATGAATAATATTTTTCTTTCAATTAATATGTGAGCAGATAATTCAAAAATGTATAGGATTTTTCTAATAATTATATATGATTTTAAAAATTTGAATCACGTAAAAAAAATTTTTTTCCTCTCAAATTTTCCTTTTTTTTTGAAGTCAATGAAAAATTATAATATATATACATATATATACATTTGTATATATATATATACACACACACATATGTGTATATACGTTTATATATATTTATATTATACATTAATATAATGGAATATAAATGGAGGTAATCAGGTTGGAAGATTTATTAGAATAAAAAATGATTTATTCAAATAAATTATTTTTTTCAAAGTGAAAAATAATTAATCTTTTAAAATTAAGAATACGAAATTCAATGAAAAGTAATTCATCTATCTGTATGTTTCCTCCTAATTTCATAATTAGTTCTTATTCATCGTATAAATGTTCCAAATTTTAATTCATAAAGTAAATTAAATGGCATTTTTCTAATGAATAATATTTTTATATTAATTAATATGTAAGCAGATAATTGAAAAAATATATGGGATTTCTCTAATAATTATATATGATTTCAAAAAACTTAAATCAGGTAAAAAAAAGTTTGTTTTCAAAATTTCGCTTTTTTCAAAAGTAAATTGAAAATTATTATATATATATATATATATATATATATATATATACACACACATATATATATATATTTATATATACTTATATAATACATTAATATAATAGAATACAAATGGAGGTAATCAAGATGAATAATTCAATAAAATAAAAAATGATTTATTTTAGTGAATTATTCTTCTTAAATTAAAGAATATTAAATTTTTAAAAATTAAAAATATGAAATAGAATAGATAATAATCCATCTATTTGTATGTTTTCTTTGAATTTCATAATTAGTTCTTATTCATTGTGAAAATGTTCCAAATTACAATTCATGAAGTAAATTAAATGGCATTTTTCTAATGAATGATATATTTATTTTAATTAATATGTGAGCCGATAATAAGAAAATATATAGGATTTTCCTAATAATTATGCATAATTGCAAAAAATTTATGTGACGTAGAAAAATTTTTTTTTCAAATTCTTCTTTTTTTGAAAGTAAATGGAAAATTATATCATATACATATATGTATATACACACACACATATATATATAGATATTCATACATCTATATAAAATGAAAAATGATTTATTCAAATAAATTATTTTTCTCAAAGTGAAAAATAATTAATTTTTTGAAATTAAAAATATGAAATTAAATAAATAATAATTTATCCATCTGTATGTTTTCTTTCAATTTCATAATGAGTTCTGATCCATCGCATAAATGTTCCAAATAACAATTCATGAAGTAGATTAAATGGCATTTTTCTAATGAATAATATTTTTATTTCAATTAATTTGTGAGCAGATAATTGAAAAATATAAAGGATTCTTCTAATAATTATATATGATTTTGAACAATTGAAATAAAGTCAATAACATTTTTTTTCCAAAAAGTTTTCTTTCTTTAATAGAAAATTAAAAATTATATAATATATATATATATATATATATATATATATATATATATATATATATATATATATATATGCACACACAGACACATATATACATACATATATATTTATGTATACTTATACTATACAATAACATAATAGAATATAAACGAAGCTAAATAAGTTAAATAATTTAATAAAATAAAAAAAGATTCATTTGAATAAATTATTTTTCTTAAATTAAAGAATAATCAATTTCTAAAAATAATAATAAGAAATTGAATAAATAATAATTCATCTATCTGTACGTTTTCTTTAAATTTCATAATGAGTTCTAATCCGTAGTATAAATGTTCAAAATTAAATTCATAAAGTAAATTGAATGGCATTTTTCTAATGAATAATATTATTATTTTGATTAATATGTGAGCAGATAATTAAGAAATGTAAAGGATTTTTCTAATGATTATAGACAATTTTAAAAAATTTTGATAATGTGAAAAAAAAATTTTATTCGTCAATTTTCTCTTTTTTTAAAAGTAAATTAAGAATCATGATATATATATATATTCATATTTATATATATATATATATATATATATATATATATATATATACACACACAGACATATATATATATGTCGGAAAATGGCCAGATAACACTCGCGAACTTTGTGTTTTGCGTGTGGGACGCATAATGAACCACCTTTTCATTCTTTTACAAGATAAAAACGGAACTTAACTTATTGAACAAAGCTTTTTAAAAAATTCAACGTTTATAACAAGATCCAAATTGCTCAATGTTTATTCTGTTATTGATCTTTGCCGTAGTTTCTCTGGAGACCGAATAGAAGAAAGCGGTGATAATCCTCCTCGTTATTCATTTCGTTATCCTTGACACGGCTAATCCTGACAATCACACGTCCTCGTGTACTGTAATACAAAAATTAAAAGATATTTAGACCGTTCGGCCAACCTGATCATATTACTATTCCAAAAATCACGATGTGCTTTAACAAATCCATAAGTTATAACAAATTCCGTACTGAATAACAAGTCCGGTGATAAACTGTTGACAACACCCCATTTCATAGAAATCATCTTCTTTCCACAAGAGCAAGAACTACAATCTTCTCAAAAGACTTGCATTCCTTTCATGAGACTTATATTTTTATCCAAACATGTAATTTCCACACACATTGCCAATTATCAATTGGGCTTCACATATGTGACCGTATGACAACGTCAAGCCGTCCATACATCAACATTTCCACACACAGTCGCCTCATGCGACAGCACCACACCATTAGCCGTTACATTGCGCCATCTCCGCTTACCGAAATGAGTAAGGTTTTTTTTTTGACTTGCAACTAATAAGCGTAATGAATGTGTGCACTAGGATCAAGCTCAAACCAAAGGGAATGACAATCATTTCCTACTCCAATATTCTGATGAATTTCTTATAACAGGTGCGCCAACAAGGATGTCACAGGTTATTAATCCAAAAATAACACATTAAATTTGTAATTTAATACCTTGAATACTCAATGACTCTTCAGAAGATTTATCAAAATCAATATCCAATTCTGAAGGTACAGAACAGTCAGGCATTGCTCGAAGACGGTCATGAGCGTATTTGTACGTTCGATTACAATTTAAAGATTTTAAAATGTACCGATCTCCGTCTAACACTTCAATAACACGAAATGGCCCCTTAAATTTTGAATTCAATTTTGTTTGATTTCTTTCGTGATTTTCAATTAAAACATAATCCCCAACAGAAAATTTTAAAAATTTTGCCTTTCGGGCATCAAATCGCGATTTTTCAATTTGCGAGTTAATCTCAATCATATTGGCTGCTCGCTCTCTGATTTCCGATAAGTCAATTTCTTTTTCACAATTAGTAATCGGTAACAGATTCAACGGTCTAGCTACGCGACCAATCATCAATTCCAGAGGAGTAGCTTCAGTCACACTACTGACGGAACAATTCAGTGCCAGTTGAATATCTCCAAGAGAATCCTGCCAAGATCTATTATTATCAACCTGAACAGAAGTGAGCATATTTTTAAGTGTACTCATAACACGTTCGACTTGACCATTGCCTCGACTAGTACCAGTAGCAATCAAATGAAGATTAATGCAATGGGAAGCACAAAAATCACGAAAATTTTTGTTTGCAAAACATCTCCCCTGATCAGCAATCACACGAACCGGTGCTCCAAATAATGTGACGATTGATTTTAAAGCTTTTATAGCACTTACAGCATCAATAGAAAAAGTATGGTAAAGAAAAACAAACTTAGTAAAGGCATCAATAAACACAAAAACATATTCTTTAATATTACTTTTGCCACTAAGCTTTCCAGTAACATCAATATGAAGAGTATGCCAAGGAATACTCTTTGGGATTGGATGTAATTCAGCTTGAATTTTACCAGAAGTAGATTTGGAAATTCGGCAAGTAATGCAATTTTCAACAAATTTTCGGACATATTTGGACATATTAGAAAACCAATAATGTTGGTAAGCCTTCTCTAAAGTTTTATGCCATCCCAAATGAATAATCGATTCATGAACATGATTTATTATAGACCACTGAAAAGCTTTAGGGATTATTGGTAAAATACGAGTGTCATTATTTCGCTGTATTTTTCTGAACAAAATTCCAGATTTAAGTTCGTATGGATTAGAAACATTTGAATCAAGCTCATCGTTTTCTAATTTAGAAATAAGATCACGAATTTCGGCATCCTTCTGCTGCTCCGCTTGTAACCAACCGTGAGAAATTTTTGAAAAATTTATACGTTTTTGCTCAACAGTTTCAACATTCAGTTTGTCATTCTCAGGTAAAGGATTTCGAGAAAAGAAATCTGCATGTGATAGATTTTTTCCTTCTCGATAAACAATATCAAAGTCGAATGACTGTAAAAATGCCCACCATCTATAAACTCTTGGGGATAAGTCAAGTTTAGAGAATTACAATCTGTAACTACTGTAAATTTTCTACCATGTAAATAATGCCGAAAATGCCTAATAGCATTCACAACAGCAAGTGTTTCCAATTCATACGAATGATATCGCGACTCTATTTCTGTAGTTCTTTTGCTAAAATAAGCTACAACATGGGCCTTTCCACCAACTTTTTGGATGAAAATTGCACCGTAACCAACTGAGCTAGCATCTGTATGTAATTTTATAGTAAAATTTGGATCAAAAATCATTAAAAGAGGAGAACTCGTCAGGTGAGAAACAATTTTTGTTCGAATTTCCTCAAATTCAGGTTTCCAATCAATCCTACCCTTTCCATTAGTAGGTTTATACAAAGGACAAACAAGTTTAGAAAACCCTTCTATAAATTGCCGAAAATACGAGGCAAGTCCAATAAATTGTCTAAGTTGAGTAACAGTTTGAGGAGGCGGGAGTGCAGTCAACGCGATAACCTTGCGAGGATTTGGTCGAATTTCTCCTGCCGAAACTTGATAACCAAGAAATTCTATTTTCGTTTTCAAAAATGAACATTTCTTTAGATTGACTGAAAATCCAGCTTTAGTCAAAGCCCCTAAAACAACTTCTAATTTTCGAATACCCTCAATAATTGTTTCTGATGGGATGAGAATATCATCCATATAACAAATAATAGACGTATTCACTTGATCTCCCAAAGCTTTGTTAATTGCTCGCTGAAAAACAGAAGGTGCATTTTCCAAACCAAAAGGCATTGCTAAATATTCGTACTGCCCGTCAGGAGTAACAAAAGCAGTCCGTTCAATAGAATCTGGGTGAATAGGAATTTGGTGAAAACCGCTAGCCATATCAAGAGATGTGAAATAATGAGCACCTCCTAGTCTATCTATCTGATCAGCAATAAGCGGTAACGGATATTTATCAGCCACCGTATTATTGTTAAGCTCCCGATAATCAACACACATTCGATCAGAACCATCTTTTTTTTAACTAAAATAATGGGACTAGCAAAAGGAGAACAACTGGGTCTGATGACATTCTCCTCTTGTAATTCCTTGATTTTATCTCGCACTATTTGACGTTCAACAGTCAAAAGACGATAAGGTCGTCTTTGCACGGTTCGGTTAGGATCTAGCAAACGAATTTCAAGTTGTCCAGTCGTTACTCTAGATTTAGGTGTTCCTATGACGAAAGTTGAACGAAATTTGTTTAAAACATCAACCAAGAGACGTTTGTCAAATTCAGAAACGTCTGTTTTTATTTCGTCAAAATTAAATGAATGATAGTCTACTTCACAAACATTAACCCTCGGAATTCTTTTTAGAACTAAACTGTCAACTGTCATTTCTATTGAGTAACCAAGAGATAATATTTCTCTTCCAACAAGAATTTCAGTACTAAGAAAATCATCATGAATCACATGAAATAAAATTTCCAGGCAATGATCATTTATAGTCACTTGTGCCAAGATTTGAATGACACTTTGAATACTGGAAGGACCGATACCAGAAAGAATGACTACAAAGTTCTGACGTTTTCCTGAAAATTTTTTAGCAATGCTTTCTTTAATCAGAGAGCATTCAGCACCGGAATCAAAACAAAATGAAAACTTCTCACCGGAATGTAGTAACTCGCCAAAAGTCGGTTGAATAGAACACGAATTAACACGACGCTCCATTTGACCTTGAGCAAGGGTATTTTGTCCAGATCCAGAAGACTTCTTGCAGCTTGTAGAAACATGTCCAACTTCTCCACATTTGAAGCACGTCACAGAAGATTTCACAGCGGTGGAGGGTATTTTCTTTGAAAGATTTCCAAAGTTGTCCGGGATGGTGCTCAATGAACGACTTCGACACTCCGATATTTTGTGTCCAAATTTTCCACAGTGAAAGCATTTTAATGAAGATACATAAGTTCTCAATCGTTTGGAATCGAACGATGAGCCCTCTCTGGCTTGAGAAAAAGGAAAAGCTCTTTTTCGGTAATCAACTGCCATAAGTTCTTGTTGTAACTTCGTTCGAGAACTTATTTCCGTAGTAAGAGCCAAACGTTCTAAACGTGGATCCAACTGAGCCACATGAGAAAGAACAATCCAAACAGCAATTTCTTCGGAATTCATCAGTTGTAGTCGTGGAATAAGAACACTTAAAACTCGACTTGAATATGCAGCGATATTTTCATCTCCATTTGGCTGTCCAGAATATAACGAAAGTAACGTCGCCGCGGGAGTTTCAATAATTTCATATCGCGCGAGAAAAATGTTTTTGAATTGTTCCCAAGTCATTCCGTTAAAGCTGATTTGAGGAAACCAAGATGCAGCTGATCCTTTCATAGCTTCACTCAACGCATTTACTAACTTGCTCCCTTGAAGTTCCTGTTCTTGCATACACAAGCTAGCTGTCGGGCACCAAGCTTGTGCATTGATATTTTGCTCATCCGGATTGAATAGCGGAAAAGTAACTTCATGATGAGAATCAGCAGTTGGACTTTGCATTTTTCGAATTAACTCCATCATATTTTTATTTTGATTCTCAAACAAAATTTGCCAACGATCTTCCAAAGTATCAGAATTGCGTTGAGGAGTCTCGGACGGTAATTCTAAAATGGATGGTTCCGCGTCCCTTCGGTATCCCACTGCTGATGTCGGAAAATGGCCAGATAACACTCGCGAACTTTGTGTTTTGCGTGTGGGACGCATGATGAATCACCTTTTTATTCTTTTACAAGATAAAAACGGAACTTAACTTATTGAACAAAGCTTTTTAAAAAATTCAACGTTTATAACAAGATCCAAATTGCTCAATGTTTATTCTGTTGTTGATGTTTGCCGTAGTTTCTCTGGAGACCGAATAGAAGAAAGCGGTGATAATCCTCCTCGTTATTCATTTCATTATCCTTGACATAGATATATATATACATATTTATGTATACTCATATTATACATTAATATAATAGAATATAAATGAAGCTAAATAAGTTGAATAATTAATTAATATAAAAAATGATTTATTTGAATAAATTATTTTTCTTGAATTAAAATATAATCAATTTTTGAGAATGAAAATATGAAATTAAATAAATAATAATTTATCTATCTGTACGTTTTCTTTGAATTTCATAATGAGTTCTAATCCATTGTATAAATGTTCCAAATTACAATTCATAAAGTAAATCGAATGGCATTTTTCTGATGAATAATAGTTTCATTCTGATTAATATGTGAGCAGATAATTGGAAAATATATAGGATTCTTCTAATAATTATATATAATTTTAAAAAATTTGAATAATATGAATACAATTTTTTTTTTTTAATTTCTCTTCTTTCAAAAGTAAATTAAGAATTATCATATACATATATATATATACACACACATGTATATATATATATATATATATATTCATATGTACTTGTATCATACATTAATATAACAGAATATAAATGGAGCTAAATAAGTTAAGTAATTGAATAAAACAAAAAATGATTTATTTGAATGAATTATTTTTTTTTAATGAAAGAATAATCAATTTTTAAAAATAAAAACATGAAAATCAATGAGTACTAATTTATCTATCCGTACGTTTTCTTTAAATTTCATAACTAGTTCTCATTCATTGTATAAATGTTCCAAATTACAATTCATAAAATATATTAAATGGCGTTTTTCTAATGAATGATATTTTGAATTCAATCATTATGTAAGCAGATAATTCAAAAATACATAGGATTTTTCTAATGATTATATATAACTTCAAAAAATCTAAATCAAGTGAAAGAAATTTTTTTTTTTTTATTTCTCTTTTTTCGAAAGTAGATTGAAAATTATAATAAATACATATATATATACACACACATATATATATATATATATATATATATATATATTTATATATATTTATATTATACATTAATATAATGGAATATAAATGGAGGTAATTAGGTTGAATGATTCATTAAAATAAAAAATGATTTATTCAAATAAATTATTTTTCTCAAAGTGAAAAATAATTAATTTTTAAAAATCAAGAATATGAAATTCAATGAATAGTAATTCATCTATCTGTATGTTTTCTCTTAATTTCTTAATTAGTTCTAATTCATTGTATAAATGTTCCAGATTTTAATCCATAAAGTAAATTAAATGGCATTTTTCTAATGAATGATATTTTTATTTCAATTAATAAGTGAGCAGATAATTCAAAAATATATAGGATTTTTCTAATAATTATATATAATTTCAAAAAATTTAAATCATGGAAAAAAAAGTTTGTTTTCAAAATTTCTCTTTTTTCAAAAGTAGAATAAAAATTATTACACATATATTTATACAAACACACACACATATATATATGTATATATATATATTTATAAATATTTATATGATACATTAATATAGTAGAATATAAATAAAGGTAATTACGTTAAATAATTTATTGATATGAAAAATGAGTTATTTAGATAAATTATTTTTCTTAAATTGAAGAATGATGACTTTTTGAAAATTAAAAACATGAAATTAAATAAATAATAATCCATCTATCTGTATTAGGGTGCTTTTTTTTCGGACTATTTTTTGTTTTTCGGTCCCATCGTGAAATTTTGTTGGAAATACAACAAAAAAAATTCCCTGAAAGAATGAGCCCTTAATATTAATATTAAGTGCTCGCCCAAGGCATGTAAAGATTTCCCGCTTAAAATACACGTAAACTTCAATTTTTTTCTCTAAAACATCTACAGTTCAGAGGCATTCTGTGGTGTAGTCTAGGACGTGAGTAGGTTTTCTTCGGAATGAAATGCTCTACAAAAGTGCTCATTGCGGTGAAGTCGTAACTCACACCGGCGAAGTCGTATGGGCCACCCAAACCCAATTTTTTCATGAAATTCTTGTCTTTTTGCCCGTATCTCGTAACCTAATTTCCTACAAAAAAGTTCCAGAAAACCAAATTGCTAACATCGATATTTATTGAGATATTGGGCTTTTAAGGTGAGGAAGTATGGAATTTTCATGAATTATTGAGTCAAATTGTCGAATTATTGATTGTCGAATATTTTTTTGTTTTGTAGCTCTTGTCATTACAATTACAATTCTTGTCATTACAATTACAATTCTTGTCATTACAATTACAAGAGCTACAAAACAAAAAAATATTCGACAATCAATAATTCGACAATTTAACTCAATAATTCATGAAAATTCCATACTTCCTCACCTTAAAAGCCCAATATCTCAATAAATATCGATGTTAGCAATTTGGTTTTCTGGAACTTTTTTGTAGGAAATTAAATTTCCTACAAATTTGTTGAATATTTTTTTTTGTAGCTCTTGTTATTTACGAGATACGGGCAAAAAAACGAGAATTTCATGAAAAAATTGGGTTTGGGTGGCCCATACGACTTCGCCGGTGTGAATTACGACTTCACCGCAATGAGCACTTTTGTAGAGCATTTCATTCCGAAGAAAACTTACTGACGTCCTAGACTACACCATAGAATGCCTCCGAACTGTAGATGTTTTAAAGAAAAAAATTGAAGTTTACGTGTATTTTAAGCGGGAAATCTTTACATGTTTTGGGCGAGCACTTAATATTAATATTAAGGGCTCAATCTTTCAGGGAATTTTTTTCGTTGTATTTCCAACAAAATATCACGATGGGACCGAAAAAGAAAATGTAGTCCAAAAAAAAAGCACCCTAATATATATATATATATGTATATATATATATATATATATATATATATACTCATATATATTTATATCATACATTAATATAATAGAATATAAATGGAGGTAATTAAGTTGAATGATTTAATAAAATCAAAAACGGTCCATTCAAATTAATTATTTTTCCTAAATTGATGAATGATTAATTTTCAAAAATTAAAAATATGGAATTAAATGAATAATATATTATCTATCTGTACGTTTTCTTTAAATTTCATAATGAGTTCTAATCCATAGTATAAATGTTCCAAATTACGATTCATAAAGCAAATTGAATCGCATTTTTCTAATGAATGATATAATTATTTCGATTTATATGTGAGCAGATAATTAAAATATATAAAGGATTTTTCCAATAGTTCTATAATATTCTAAAAAATGTAAATAATGTGAAAATAAATTTTTTTTCCAAATTTCTCTTTTTTTAAAAGTAAATTAAGAATCATAATATATATATATTTACATATATATATATACATATATATATATATATATATATATATATATATACACACACAGACATATATATATACCGGGACAATCTCTTGAAACTATACATATAACGCGCATGCGCCAAATAATTTAATCTCATTGGTCGTGGAAATCGCGCCGCGGTGATGTTTTCTTCTGCTGAGCAAGCCGCCGACGTACTCAAAATGAAACAAAAGCTGTAATTCTCTCGCGCGTAAAGCCGTGGATTGAGGTTATGCTGCTGTTTATTTTTACGTAGCGTGAATTGTCTATAAAGAATAGTATCGTTCAGCAATACCGTGGTTGATTTCGGAAGATATTCAACCGACGCAATAAAGAATTTAACGGAAAAGCAAATATCAAATGATACAGAAATTGGGTGTTATTTATTGAAAGAAGAAATCTGAATTTCAACGTGAAATGTCATTAACAAGTGGGAGTCTGGACAAACAGAGGTAGGTAAGTAAAAACAATGTTTATTGTGAACAGATTCTTTATTTCCATAAAATTAAAAATAAATGAATGGTTGAGACCCAGTAGAAGGTATTTCCAGAGTAGATTCGTTACGGTGCAGTGCTCCAGAAGTCAGGACTTAGTGCCGATGAACATGAAATAAATAACAGAAATGAGTAACAAGGAATAAAGAGATTATTTATCCTAAACACGAAGCTTAGGAGGACAAAGAGTAGCAATTAACAGAAAACGTACCCGACGCAATACTCACAAAAAACCTCGCCGACATCATTGATTAGTTGACAAAGTTTTTGCAGCTCCATTGTACAATAATCAATGTTCCGTTAACAAAGAGGGTTCACCAGATATCCAAGAATAAAAAGAGAAAAAGAACAACAGTTAATATTACAGTGTAAATCATGCTATTAATGAAAAATTAGGAAACAAAACAATAACTTACAAGACAATCGTCCGATAACACTGGGAGACCAATCTCCACTCTTCTGATCACCCCTCGTCTGGCCATTGGTGGCCTTCCAAAAAGTGCTGCCGTTTCTTTTGCCTTCAAAAATACCGAAAGATCCTTTTTGTTAATAAAAGCTTCTAATATTTTCAGGTACGAAATAATTCATTGTCAAAGCGGGACTAAATTTGTCAGGCATCGGAGCATGTAAGTAAATGACCAATTACGTGATCTTTGACAATGACAATATTTTAACATGGATTCAATGATTGAATTCGTTTTTTTTTCAGCAGACTCGAAGCTTAAACTTTAATTAACACGAGGAAAATTATGCCTTACCTGATGGTCAAAACGTTTAGGTGGCAAGGATCCTGGTTTCTCGAGCGGTGCAATCATTAGAACCATTGAACCTGGTTGTTTCGTCAGACATCAGGTGCCGGAGTGAATTTTATCAGGCCATCGCCACCTTCTTAACATCAGTTGAGGCAAAATTGAAGAGCAGGATATACTACAGATCATAATGGCTGAATATCCCATCATTTTACTTTGATCAAGCCAATAGCGATAAGTTTGTTACTTAACCGTTGCTGCCAATTCATTCTACCGAGGAATCATTCTGTGCACCATTGTAATTTGAGCATTATTATTGACCAGCATTGTTTTTCAAACTTTATACCATTTGATTCGGTATCTTCTTTTGAAGCTTACTTCTGCCCTCTTTGGCATTGAATTCAGATAAATAGTTTTTCAAGTCCTCAATTAGATTGTAGGGTTGAATTTTGCTAGGCAAACTGAATCAATCTGAATCTAGAACTGTTGAATGAGTTCAGTTGAAAATGTCTTTAAATTTAATCTTAGTTGACGGTGTCTTCTGGCTAGCTAGTTGCACGATAACTTGAAACCAAATTCAATTTTACACTCTTTATAGGGTCCTACGCTAAGACTGAAATCTTGTGAATCTCCATGTACCGCAATTATTTCTGAATGTCATGTTAGCATTATCTGGAGCAAAAAAAATCCCATTTTGAGATTGAAAATGGAACCTGAAACACAGAGTTGTTCAGTAGCACGAATTGAAAACCAAGAATTTCATAATGGTTTCTGCAACAAAGGGACTCTTTCCAAATATCCTTGTTAGAAGGTGATGTTCGGAGGACTAAGAACAAGATTTGTATCGGATTACATTATTTGGAAAAAAATCTTCATAAACTTGGTTAAAAATTGGATATTCATTTATGTTGATGGAACAAGGGACACAATCTTGAATCCGATAAGTCAAGATCTTCGTAATAATGTTCTGACATGACTCTAAAACATGATTGTCCTTGAAGCTAATTGTGACATTGAGGCGCATTTTGAGAAACTTGATTTTCAACTTGTGTCACAGGATGTGATTTACGTTCCTGAGTTCTACGCTTTCGATTAGATTTTCTTTGTTTCGAACCGCACTAACATGAAATACAGGAATCATTTTAATAAATCTAGTATTACATGAATTTTCAATTTGAGTATCAGGTTCTCTTCATTTATTTAATCGAACATCATTGAAAATTTGCGAAATAAATTCTGATAATCATTCGTAAATTCTAAATAGAAGTAGCAATAATTTGTTCATCGGAAAAAATACATTGGCTATCGACCATTCGTAAATTTTGTTGAACTATTTTCAAGAAAAAAAAGATTCACAGTTCCATTACAGATAGTGAGATATTCAAATTTCTTGAACGCTCGGTTTAATGTCTCATTTTCGAAAATGATACAATTCAATATTACCGCCTGAAATCACAAAAGAGTGAAAGAGTTGCTTAGTTGCTTGAAAGTGGCGATGATCTTTGTACGTCTGACAAATTGAATGGGCAGATAACAGTGAATATCAGAGATGTAATTATTTTAGCCGTATCACCTGTTGATAGATAAAAGTTCCATTGTTATTTCTAATGTACGAAATAATAAAAATGATTAAATAAAGTGTTCGCACCTACCTGCTGCGTTTCTTCCAAGCGCCCAACATTTAAATAGATTTCTCATTTTAGTCGAATAAAGCCAATTTTCAGAGAGCATTAGCATCAACTTTCCGAGTCACTACCTCGACTGTTTGAGATTCTCACCTCAAAAATTCGTATGAACTACGCCGCCGCCAGAAACAGAGTTTGACAGCTGAAACTCGGAGTGGCCAGCCTGTCCGAGCAGCCGATAAAACTCGCGCATGCGCATTATATGTATAGTTTCAAGAGATTGTCCCGGTATATATATATGTATACATATTTATGTATACTTATATTATACATTAATATAATAGAATATAAATGAAGCCAAATGAGTTGGATAATTAATTAAAATGAAAAATGATTCATTTGAATACATTATTTTCCTTGAATTAAAAAATAATCAATTTTTAAAAATGAAAATATGAAATTGAATAAATAATAATATATCTATCTGTACGTTTTCTTTAAATTTCATTATAAGTTCTCATCCATTGTATAAATGTTCCAATATACAATTCATAAAGTAAATTGAACGTCATTTTTTTAATGAATATTATTATAATTTTGATTAATATGTAAGCAGATGATTAAATAATATAAAGGATTTTTCTAATGATTATATATAATTTGAAAAAATTTAAAGAATGTAAGAAAAATTTTTTTTTTTTTCAAATTTCTCTTTTTTAAGAGTAAATTAAGAATTATAATGTATATACATGTATATATATACAGGGTGACCACGATAAGGTGGCCACCCCCCTCCAAAATCTAGCCGTGTGATAATTTGAGAAATTTTTTGCATAATTTTTAAAGGATTTGCGACGATCTCTCCGATAGTGAAGTCAAAATTTTTTTAGAAACAACCGTTTTTGCTCGCGAAAAAAAAATTTTCGATTTCGAGACCAAAAATAGGGTTTAATTTTTTTTTCTGAAAATACGCAAAATCCTGAGCGCGGATATCAAAAATTTTCCGGGATTCGTCAAACCAATCACCCAGAAATAAATCTCAAAATTCGAACTTTTTGTCGAAAATTCGGTACTAACTGGCGGAACAGGTGGAATTGAAATATCTGGCAAAATCGACCAGCGCCAACTTCACCCGAGTCCAGGTAGCGGTATACGATATGTCATTGACGATTCTGCGCGATGAGTTTCGTTGGACTGACTTTCTCTGTTTGCAGCTAGGCGAGCAGCAAGATTAGTAGTTTGAAAATATCTGCATTGAGAGAAGCGTGACAAAAACGTCCGCATTTAAAATTATCAATGATAATTACACGAAAGCAGCATAACGGGAGGTTAACAAGCATTTTGTTATCATCGGTTGCCAGTGACAACCGTTGTAGCACGGAGGTTAGCGAACGCTCGCGCGTGGCCGATCCGGCCGATCAAGATCCCGCTATTACCGTTTGCCGACGCGGCGACGTCGAGATGATGTAGCGCAAAAATTGAAATTCTTTCGAAAATGATCATCGAATCATCCCGATTCCGTCAAAGTGCAGCATTATTGACAAAGGCTTATCACTCTTATTTTACACAAAAATGATTTGAATTTTGACAGTGTATTGCTTGTTCGTCGCAAAATTCTAGGTCAGTTTATTTATATTCTGGAGAACGATGCGCGAAAATTGGTTAATTCTGACACCGTGTATTTACTTTCGTACGTCGAATATTTCCGCGGCAACAAAGCACATGGGTGGCCGACTTTTCTGTGATTCTAGTAGTAACAATGAGCGCAATATTGCCACGACCCAGCGTTATTTTCACGCAATGATCAAACCGGGGACAGTAAACCACGGTTCGAAATTATTTTCGATGAAAATATGCCGTTGCATTCTGGAATTTCGTTAATTGTCCGACAAATTGATACGTAATGCGTAAGAACGAAATGACTCGCATTTGTTTAGAACGAAACCCTTCCATTGCTCTTTACTTCAATACGAAAATCGTACTATTCTTATCCAGATGACATAAGTATGTACGAAGCACGACAGGCTGAGGTATCGTTAAAGTACGGCGAAAGTATGGCCGATGTTATGACAGAAGTAGAAGCATGAAGGAATAATCGTCAGGTTATGATTCATCTACCTTTTACCTGTGATTTTTCCATTTCGTGGGCGACAAAGACAGTATTTTTTCGTAAATGCGATCGCTACGCTTCACTTTCCATTTCAATTCAATGACAGTTCGTCAATGACAATAATTAGCAAACTAATATTGAGTTTGTAAACCGATGCAGAGATTTGATACTTAATTCTATACAATTCCTTACAGATATGGTAATACAAATGTTTGATTGGTTTTTACATGTGCAATGAAATATTTTGTTTTATTCAAAATATGTACAATGCGTAAATTCGGGAATCCGTTATTTTTTCGGATCGCGCATAGTATTGCACAACAGAATTATGCACCTTCGATACTCCTCTTATGTTAATCCGTCCTCCTCGCTGAAAATTTTTTCAACGAATGCTGAAATTTACAGGGACGCGGGCATAATATTTGCAATGTTGCCCGCTACATTTCATACATTGAATAATGCGTAATTACTTTTCACTGCGTAATAAATATTCTCCGGCATTGCTTCGTGTTTGCCTTTCCCGGTTGGACTCATCTCTGTCAAACTATCGTTGTCTAAGATAATTTTGAAGAGTGCTCGGTTCGTTTCTTTCCGACTCTTGTACATAATCTCTGTGACGGCGGCCATTTGCACATTGTCAACCCACACGTCGTACCCTATGCTTAACCGTACTTGATGACAATTTAAAAATGATAATTATCTTATCAAAATTAGTGACCATTTAGTGTAAAAGTATTACCAACAGATCGTTTTCCGCTACTCGGTGCTGTTACTTTCAGGACAATTTGAAAAGTGTTCCATGAATTCGTTTGATTAACGCATTTATTCGTTTCTTTGTTTTAATTGCGACTGTAGTCGCAGTTTCATAATGTAGCTACACAACATTTTGTTGGAGACATTGAATTGATGCATTATTTACTGAAAATTTAATGCATTATGAAACGGACGCAGCATTATTGTAAATGGTGTATTTTTTCACAGATCACGAGTGCACCACCTCGACATACAAGTTTGAATTTCTGAATCGACGTGATCTGAGATGCTGTATTCGTGCGTGTACATATAATTATTTTTAATTATTTAATTTATTTATTTATTTATTGATTCATTCATTCATTCATTGATTTAATTATTCATTGATTCATTCATTTATTTATTCATTGATTCATTCATCGATTCATTCATTGATTCATTCATTTATTTATTCATTCATTTACTTATTTATTTATTTATTTTTTTTTTTTTGTTTTTCTTTGCGTATGGCCAAATCGGTGGGGAAATCCTTTATGGACCGCCCTAGGTAGGGTACCGTCACTCCCAGGAGTGTGGGACTCGCCTTACAGAATACCCACTAAAACCACCACCAAAAACCGTTCCTTGCTGTCGTCCACACCCCACGGAACTGTCGTCGTACCTGTTTTTGAGAATCAAATATCACGATTAGAACAATACGAGGCAAATATTTTGATAAAATTAAATCTAACAAACGGATGTGAACTAGACTTTTCACCATTTTCGTGACACCATTCTCGCGTTACAGAAACGCTGAAACTCAGGTTTATTTGCAATAAGATTCATTAGAGTTCAGTAGTATTCAATACGAGCCTGTAGTAAAAAGAAACTTGTCTTGTATTTCATTTCTGGTCTCGTTCTGTGTTATCGTCCGCCAAAAGCCATTCCTAGCTGTCGTCCACACCACACGGAATTGTCGTCGCATCTGTTTTTGAGAATCAAATATGAGGATTAGAAAAATACGAGGCACATATTTTGATAAAATTTGATTTGACATTTTTGAAACTACAGATGCAGTTTAACGTGCATCAAAAACAAGCGAATTTACACTCGACTTTTTACGATTTTCGTGACACTATTCTCGCGTTACAGAAACGCTGAAGCTCAAATTTCTTCGCAATAAGAATCAATCATTAGAGTTTTGTAGTGTTTAATACGAGCGTTTAATGGAAAGAAACTTGTCTTGCATTTCATTTCTCGTCTCGTTCTGTGTTATCGTCCGCCAAAAGCCATTCCTAGCTGTCGTCCACACCACACGGAACTGTCGTCGCATCTGTTTTTGAGAATCAAATATGAGGATTAGAAAAATACGAGGCACATATTTTGATAAAATTAGATTTGACATTTTTGAAACTACAGATGCAGTTTAACGTGCATCAAAAACAAACGAATGTGCACTCGACTTTTTACGATTTTCGTGACACCATTCTCGCATTACAGAAACGCTGAAGCTCAAATTTCTTCGCAATAAGAATCAATCATTACAGTTTTGTAGTGTTTAATACGAGCGTTTAATAAAAAGAAACTTGTCTTGCGTTTCACGTCTGATTTTGCCAGCTCTTCGTGTCCGCCGACAGCCGTACCTTGCTTATCCTCGAGATCCCACGGGACTATCGTCTAACCTATTTTCAACATTAAACAGCACAATAAGAAAAATACGAGGTGCCTTTTTGATGATAACGATTCCTATGTTATTCAAACATCATATACAGTTTTGTGTGCGGTAGAAAACAAAGAGAGTTTTGACGTCCCACCACTTCTGTTATACTATTTTCACACATCTGAGGATTTTTTTTTCAACCCTCTGAATAACAATAATAATAATTCATGACAGTTTCGCGTTGTCAATCATTGAAGATTTGTAAAAAGAATCATATCTCACATTTCATTCCTGGTTCCGTTGCCTGAGGAGATGCTCGATGTGCCCTCCGTTCTGCTGGACAGTGAGTGCGAGCCGTTTCCGGATAGACCCTCGCACCCGTTGCATCTCCCTAACAGGAATAGCGGCACACGCTTCGGCGATGCGGTGGCGCATGTCGTGTTTTGTTGTGGGGGCCCGTTCGTAGACGATTTCCTTGACTCTACTCCAGAACCAGAAATCACAGACGGTGAGATCTGGTGAGCGCGCTGGCCACCTAACCGGACCTCTCGTACCGATCCAGCGCTCCGGGAACATGGCGTCCAGGATTGCCTTGTTCGCGTTACTGTTGTGGGCAGGGGCCCCGTCCTGCTGCCACCAAACCTGGTCCATACGGATGGGGTTTCCGTCCATCAGGCGGGGGAGTTCCTCGGTGAGTACGGTCGTGTACTTGGCTGACGTGAGATTTCCGTCGAGGAAAATGGGCCCGAGGATCCTGTCCTGTAATACTCCAACCCAGACGTGGAGCTTCCAACGGTGCTGGTTGTCCTGTTCGACGATCCAGTGTGGGTTTTCCGGAGCCCACCAACGACAGTTCTGCTTGTTGACGAGTTCGAGGTTCGTGAACAGCGCTTCGTCCGTGAAGCACACGTTCCTGAAGAAATCGGGATCCTCCTGCAGACGCTCCAGTCCCCAGCGACAGTACGTCAGTCTTCGTTCGGCATCACCTGGGCACAGCTTTTGCACCGGCTGGTACTTGAACGGACGGTTCAGCTCGCGTGCGATTTTTCTCACAGATTCTCGAGGAACCTCTGTAGGGAATTAATTACTCCTTTTAGAAAGCACGAAGAGACAATTATCGCATTGACCCCTAAATATACGTTGAATTTGTGTCCAGGATTGTCTCGTCTCTAATAAATCTCACCCAACAGAACGAGGTATGACTTGGTAATAAAATTTCGCATCAAACCGACGGGGAAATATCTCGCCGAACTGACGAGTCAATGGATTTTCGGCTTAATTACAATTCACCTGGATGAATGTAGAATAACTTGATTAATGAGAATTAACTGAATCACTAAATATAACTGAAATGTTTAGAATTAACTGAGACACAACTGAATTACGGAAAATTAAATCAAGTATATGGGCTATTCCGCGTCAACCGGATCAGTCATCTCTCAGATATTTTTTTAATTCGGCATGTGGATTGTGTGGGAGAAGTTAGATTCTTGTGCCAAAGCGCGAATCTCATAATGCAAAATTCGATTTTTTATTAACAATAACAAATTAGACTCCCATTTTTTTCAAAAATTCATAACCTTGGCAAAGAATTAGATACAATATATTTTTTTTTCAAATTACGCGGAAAGCTCCATAGAATTTTGAAAAAATACGAAACGGTAAAAAAAAGTTGTTATCAATTGTTTATTTAACAATTAATTTTTCAAAGATTTTTAAAACAGTGACTGACACGATCAAAAAATTTTTTTCAAATTCCGACATGTTCCTTGAACTGTACTACAACCTGTGAATTAATTCCAGAGAGGTGTTTTTTTTCGTTTTCGAGTTAAAAATCATTAAAGGTGTCGATGCGCATGAAATTGCGGCGCGCCGAGTCTCTACGTAATGGCGGGCGGCCGGTTGCCGTCCACCGCTACACCGCGGTGGCGTCGCAGGGTTATTTCAGTCATTTTCACGATGTAGGACACGATTGGAGAATCTGAAAAAAATACTGTACCTTCACAAGGCCTGCTCAAAGCGATAAGTGAAGTTTCAAGAATGTGTTTTTATTTTAAAATAAGTAGCAAGTTATGTAATTATTATCATTTATGTGCCCTTTCATGGTGTGTAACCGTTATTTTGAATCTCTGTAATAAAAAAACGGTGAAAAACACATTCCTGAAACTTCACTTATCGCTTTGAGCAGGCCTTGTGAAGCTACAGTATTTTTTTCAGATTCTGCAATCATGTCCTACATTGTGAAAATGACTCTAAAATAACGCTACGAGGCCACCGCGGGGTAGCGGTGGACGGCAACCGGCCGCCCGCCAATACGTAGAGACTCGGCGCGCCGCAATTTCATGCGCATCGACACCTTTAATGATTTTTTACTCGAAAACGAAGAAAAACTAAAGTCTGGAATTGATTCACAGGTTGTAGTACAGTTCAAGGAACATGTCAGAATTATAAAAAAATTTTTTGATCGTGTCAGTCACTGTTTTAAAAATCTTTGAAAAATTAATTGTCAAATAAACAATTGATAACAACTTTTTTTTACCGTTTCGTATTTTTTTTTAAATTCTATGGAGCTTTCCGCGTAATTTGAAAAAAAAATATATTGTATCTAATTTTTTGCCAAAGTTATGAATTTTTGAAAAAAATGGGAGTCTAATTTGTTATTGTTAATAAAAAATCGAATTTTGCATTATGAGATTCGCGCTTTGGCACAAAAATCTAACTTCTCCCACATAATCCACATGTCAAATTAAAAAATATCTCAGACATGAGTGATTCGGTTGACGCGGAATAGCCCATATTCAAATAACTTTGGGTTCATGCCAGAATTATATGTTTACAGAGAGTAAAAATTAAATAAAAATGTGAAATGAAGTAGAGTTAAGAAAAATAATTTGAATTAATTGGAAATGCGATAGAACGAATTCAAAACTTTTCAACCTCACTTGAATTAGCGTGAATTATCAAGAATTGAAATTTATGAATTGAAACGAATCAAGTTGAATCATATGAATCTACCTCACTTAAAAGAATTGATTTCAAATAAGAAAATTAAGTTAAATCACATTAATTTATTCAGATTAATTCAACTCAAACAATTACCGTGTTACTCAAATCTCGAATTATTTCCCCCTCGCATGAAACGAACAGTTCAGGTTGCCCGCGCACCATTGATTTTAATTCGAATAACTAAAATACGGTTAATTCTGGTCAGTTGGAAATTTCTGGAAACGCCGGAAGCAATATTTAAAAAATCATCTAATCACGGGGTCGATCTGAAATTGATGAAAACACGAAATTGAATTATTTAGCGTTCTCACAGATCCTGGAAAAGGTTTGGATATTCTTCACCCCGAAGCGGATACACGGAAAAATGTTGCACGGCAATTGGTAGTTTTATAGACACTATTGCGTCAAAAAAATTCAAGAAAACCAATAATAGAGAGTGTTGAAATTAGCGAATTTGGCACGGAATGCCCCATACGTACATCTGAGAATAAATTAAATTGAGAAAAAATATAACGAAGAAAAAAGGAACGTACGCAGTGTCCTCGCGAGGCGTCTGAGGCTCTGTCTTCCGTTTTCCTGGACGGCGTGTTCCACCGCTGCTCGGACTGGGCCATCCCGCACCGGCTTGATGCGCTGCTCTCGTGCCCGCTTCAGCACGCCGTGCTCCTGCTCCGTTGCCGCCAGCCTAGAGATGAAGTTTCGCATACTCGAATCATACATTGTTGCAAAGTTTCACAAGCATCGGCTTCTTGCAGGAAAAAAATCGACGTAGCCGACAGTTATGTCGCATAAATGTTTAAAATATATTATTCAGGGCAATGCGCGCAAGCTGCATAGAGTTCTAGTGCAAATTAACACGATTATGCAATTCTGAAAATTATTTCATTGCGAACATCGTACCTTCGAAAAGACTGCCTCGACGGTGGCTGCCCGTCCTCCGGGAATCGCTCTCGGTACATCCTCGCCGATCCTGTAAAGTTGTTCCCGGTCTCCGCCAGTATCCGATGCATCCTGGTCGTCCGCACGTCCCTGTCCATCTTAATCTCTAATTTTCTAGTACAATTATTCTAACAATACAGCTACAGTAAATCAACGTTGGTAAGATTATTGGTAAAATAAAAATATTCTTTAACAGCTAACTACGCTACAGTTAAACGTGTAAAATTAACAATTATCACAACACTTCACGGTAACTTAACGATTATAAACGTAATGAGAATATTTAAACGATTGAAACTACGGGTAATGCAACGAATAAACGTGGCGATAATCTCGATTTTTTTTAAGTTTTGGTTGAAACTCGGATATTGGCTGGTGACGCTTCGAGCGAATCTTAGCGTCTGTTTGCTGAAATTAGCTCGAAACAATGCCAGATCTTCGATTGTCATTTACTACGCCTGACGCGCCGAGCTGCGTCTGTTGGTTATTTCACGAACTGTCGGACAGCAGCGTGTAATAACAAATGAATACATTCGGGATCGTACGATATCCTAATTATTGTAACCAACGGACGCAGCTCGACGCGTCAGGCGTATTAAATGACAATCGAAGATCTGGCATTGTTTCGCGCTAATTTCAGCAAACAGACGCTAAGATTCGCTCGAAGCATCACCAACCGAAATCATAGTTTTACCCAAAACTTTCACAAAATCAAGATTATTGCCACGTTCATTCGTAGCATTACACGTATTTTTAATCGTTTAAATACAGGATGTCCCTAAATTGGTGGACACGGACCAGCCAGCGTGATACCTGACTCAAATCCAACCGAGAATTTCTTTGCCGCAAGCTCGTCCGACGCATAGTTTTTTAATTATAAACGATAGCGTTAGGCTAATCAGAGTGCACCATTTCATCTGGATTTGCCGCCACGGAAATTGCTGTTTTCTTCGTCTGGGTGAATTATTATTTTTCGGTTACAAAGTAAATATCGGCACCCCCCTCTCTCCCTGTTGTACCCCTTCTCGAGCGCTGACCTCGGTATTGTTGCCGCGGCACACGCTGCCGGCCGCACACCCACGGACGCACACTCGTGTGTGTGAAACATAAGCGAATGCCCGGCTACACAATACTACGAAACACACATCTACGAGTGAAAATAAAAATAAATCTCCAAATAAATCAGCGGATTTAAGATTTAATGTTACAAAACACTTCCAATCATCGATGTATGCATAAAACTAGAGATTTTAGACGGTTGATATGCCGTTAGGGTTCATAATTAGTCATTCAATCAATCTGAATTATGCTTTCCGAACATTTTTTGTGTCTTTGCAACATAATTTTTCCACTAGTTTGAAATTCATCATTGACATCCGATTTTTCAATAATGCGAGGGAAAAATAACTCGCTGAATTGACGTGTCAATAGGTTTGTAAATCAGTTACGATTCACCTGAGTTGACACAAAATAACTGAATAAATGAGAATTCACTGAATCACTAAAAATGATAACCGAAATCATCAGAATTATTTGAGATATAACTGAATTAGGAAGAGTTGTAATAAGTCAAGTTACTTTGAATAACTTTAGATTTGTGCCAAAATTTTATGTTTAGAGAGAAAAATAATTAAATTCAAATAAAAAAGTAATTTTAAATCAGGAAGAAGAAAATTTCCAAATACCTGAATTCAAATGAAGCAATTTGAATTTAATAAATCTATCCGAATTTGAGGAAAAATAATAATTATTATTTGGAATAGAAAAATGAAGTCGAATTACATGAATAAATTCAATTAATTCAACTAAAAAAAATATGGTGTCATTCAAATTCCCAGTTATTTCCTCGTCGATTCATTGTGGGTCTAGAGTGGTAAGTAACGTTGAAATTGTTGAGATCAATGCTAGTGATGGCCACTTATCTGAGAATAATCGATGTATCGATTAATCGATTTAAACAAAATAATCGGACACGGTTCCATTGAATTGGTAAAAATTGATCAATTTGGTACATTTCTGCGTGCAGTCTTAATATCAGAAGAGATACACTCAGCAAAAGAATTAAAGGAACAGTAGGATTTCTAACTTTTTTCAGTGATTTTTGAAGAGCTGTAACTTGGTGAAAAATAGTCGAATCGTAAAAAACCAAGAAGCATTTCGAAGCTTGAAACGTCTAGTTTGAAATCCTCATCACTTATTTTTTTCTTAAACATCACGCTAAGTGTGACCCTCAGAAATAGCGCAAGGCGAAATTCCTCACAATTTCTGTCTTTTTCAAAAGCGTGCACGAGCTCAAAAAAATTTTTCACCGCTTTGTCAATATTGGATTCATCTAGCCTGATTCTTCAGCTTCAAAACGATCGGTTTTGAACCTCTGTACGACCATTTGTCGTTGAGATATTGGCGTATGAACAAAAAAGGAGCTCTTTTCGTTGATCATCAATATCTCATGAACTAATGATCCCACAGCAAGCTGAACCTGAGTTCCGTGAACGGTAAGAAACGCTCTCAAAGTACGTTCGATAACTTAGTGCAAGATATTTTTTTTTCTAATCTCATTGTTCATCTGAAAAGGTACAAACAAATCGGTTTCTTCTTTAGTTTGGAAAATCCACGTCAACTTTACAAATATTGCGAAAATGACTCATGTTTCCAGGTTTTTTTTTAGTTCAATACATGCCTAAAAACCCCTCGAAATTTAAAATTGATCGGCTGAACCGTAATTGTTGACCGAACCGTCAAAGTTTTATTAAAAATTAAAGGAACATTTTTGTTTTTCCTTAAATGGCAAATAATGATGATTAAAGTGGAAAAATGACTATTCCGTTATTTTTATTCACAATTTCCCAACAAGTACGCTTTAAATCTTGGACAAAGAGAGAAATTTGAAATTTTATTTTTCTTTAGTTTTTCAAAATTCTAAATCTTTTTTTTTCAGATTTCAACAAAAATTGTGTTCTTTTGCTTCCAATTATTCATGAACGATGTTTCAAATACTCGAGCTTTTTTTAAATTGTCAAGAAAATCGTTTTCACGCAATTTTTCACCGCCAGCATTAGCATTACCCAAAGCGTGCCGCGTGGAGGTTGCATGGTCGGATTTACGCTTCTCGTCTGTCTGTCCGTCTATCCGTCTATCCGCCTGTCCGTCTTTCTGTAAGATCTGTGCGTGCGTAAGTGCGTGTGTGTTAGTGTGCGTTCAAAAACGCGTATGTCCACCACGACCCTGGATTACGTGTGCCGCGGCAACAATACCGAGGTCAGCGCTCGAGAAGGGGTACAACAGGGAGAGAGGGGGGTGCCGATATTTACTTTGTAACCGAATAATAACAATTCACCCAGACGAAGAAAACAGCAATTTCCGTGGCGGCAAATCCAGATGAAATGGTGCACTCTGATTAGCCTAACGCTATCGTTTATAATTAAAAAACTATGCGTCGGACGAGCTTGCGGCAAAGAAATTCTCGGTTGGATTTGAGTCAGGTATCACGCTGGCTGGTCCGTGTCCACCAATTTAGGGACATCCTGTATTTAAACGATTAAAAATACGTGTAATGCTACGAATGAACGTGGCAATAATCTTGATTTTGTGAAAGTTTTGGGTAAAACTATGATTTCGGTTGGTGATGCTTCGAGCGAATCTTAGCGTCTGTTTGCTGAAATTAGCGCGAAACAATGCCAGATCTTCGATTGTCATTTAATACGCCTGACGCGTCGAGCTGCGTCCGTTGGTTACAATAATTAGGATATCGTACGATCCCGAATGTATTCATTTGTTATTACACGCTGCTGTCCGACAGTTCGTGAAATAACCAACAGACGCAGCTCGGCGCGTCAGGCGTAGTAAATGACAATCGAAGATCTGGCATTGTTTCGAGCTAATTTCAGCAAACAGACGCTAAGATTCGCTCGAAGCGTCACCAGCCAATATCCGAGTTTCAACCAAAACTTAAAAAAAAACGAGATTATCGCCACGTTTATTCGTTGCATTACCCGTAGTTTCAATCGTTTAAATATTCTCATTACGTTTATAATCGTTAAGTTACCGTGAAGTGTTGTGATAATTGTTAATTTTACACGTTTAACTGTAGCGTAGTTAGCTGTTAAAGAATATTTTTATTTTACCAATAATCTTACCAACGTTGATTTACTGTAGCTGTATTGTTAGAATAATTGTACTAGAAAATTAGAGATTAAGATGGACAGGGACGTGCGGACGACCAGGATGCATCGGATACTGGCGGAGACCGGGAACAACTTTACAGGATCGGCGAGGATGTACCGAGAGCGATTCCCGGAGGACGGGCAGCCACCGTCGAGGCAGTCTTTTCGAAGGTACGATGTTCGCAATGAAATAATTTTCAGAATTGCATAATCGTGTTAATTTGCACTAGAACTCTATGCAGCTTGCGCGCATTGCCCTGAATAATATATTTTAAACATTTATGCGACATAACTGTCGGCTACGTCGATTTTTTTCCTGCAAGAAGCCGATGCTTGTGAAACTTTGCAACAATGTATGATTCGAGTATGCGAAACTTCATCTCTAGGCTGGCGGCAACGGAGCAGGAGCACGGCGTGCTGAAGCGGGCACGAGAGCAGCGCATCAAGCCGGTGCGGGATGGCCCAGTCCGAGCAGCGGTGGAACACGCCGTCCAGGAAAACGGAAGACAGAGCCTCAGACGCCTCGCGAGGACACTGCGTACGTTCCTTTTTTCTTCGTTATATTTTTTCTCAATTTAATTTATTCTCAGATGTACGTATGGGGCATTCCGTGCCAAATTCGCTAATTTCAACACTCTCTATTATTGGTTTTCTTGAATTTTTTTGACGCAATAGTGTCTATAAAACTACCAATTGCCGTGCAACATTTTTCCGTGTATCCGCTTCGGGGTGAAGAATATCCAAACCTTTTCCAGGATCTGTGAGAACGCTAAATAATTCAATTTCGTGTTTTCATCAATTTCAGATCGACCCCGTGATTAGATGATTTTTTAAATATTGCTTCCGGCGTTTCCAGAAATTTCCAACTGACCAGAATTAACCGTATTTTAGTTATTCGAATTAAAATCAATGGTGCGCGGGCAACCTGAACTGTTCGTTTCATGCGAGGGGGAAATAATTCGAGATTTGAGTAACACGGTAATTGTTTGAGTTGAATTAATCTGAATAAATTAATGTGATTTAACTTAATTTTCTTATTTGAAATCAATTCTTTTAAGTGAGGTAGATTCATATGATTCAACTTGATTCGTTTCAATTCATAAATTTCAATTCTTGATAATTCACGCTAATTCAAGTGAGGTTGAAAAGTTTTGAATTCGTTCTATCGCATTTCCAATTAATTCAAATTATTTTTCTTAACTCTACTTCATTTCACATTTTTATTTAATTTTTACTCTCTGTAAACATATAATTCTGGCATGAACCCAAAGTTATTTGAATATGGGCTATTCCGCGTCAACCGAATCACTCATGTCTGAGATATTTTTTAATTTGACATGTGGATTATGTGGGAGGTGTTAGATTTTTGTGCCAAAGCGCGAATCTCATAATGCAAAATTCGATTTTTTATTAACAATAACAAATTAGACTCCCATTTTTTTCAAAAATTCATAACTTTGGCAAAAAATTAGATACAATATATTTTTTTTTCAAATTACGCGGAAAGCTCCATAGAATTTAAAAAAAAAATATGAAACGGTAAAAAAAAGTTGTTATCAATTGTTTATTTGACAATTAATTTTTCAAAGATTTTTAAAACAGTGACTGACACGATCAAAAAATTTTTTTATAATTCTGACATGTTCCTTGAACTGTACTACAACCTGTGAATCAATTCCAGACTTTAGTTTTTCTTCGTTTTCCAGTAAAAAATCATTAAAGGTGTCGATGCGCATGAAATTGCGGCGCGCCGAGTCTCTACGTATTGGCGGGCGGCCGGTTGCCGTCCACCGCTACCCCGCGGTGGCCTCGTAGCGTTATTTTAGAGTCATTTTCACAATGTAGGACATGATTGCAGAATCTGAAAAAAATACTGTAGCTTCACAAGGCCTGCTCAAAGCGATAAGTGAAGTTTCAGGAATGTGTTTTTCACCGTTTTTTTATTACAGAGATTCAAAATAACGGTTACACACCATGAAAGGGCACATAAATGATAATAATTACATAACTTGCTACTTATTTTAAAATAAAAACACATTCTTGAAACTTCACTTATCGCTTTGAGCAGGCCTTGTGAAGGTACAGTATTTTTTTCAGATTCTCCAATCGTGTCCTACATCGTGAAAATGACTGAAATAACCCTGCGACGCCACCGCGGTGTAGCGGTGGACGGCAACCGGCCGCCCGCCATTACGTAGAGACTCGGCGCGCCGCAATTTCATGCGCATCGACACCTTTAATGATTTTTAACTCGAAAACGAAAAAAAACACCTCTCTGGAATTAATTCACAGGTTGTAGTACAGTTCAAGGAACATGTCGGAATTTAAAAAAAATTTTTTGATCGTGTCAGTCACTGTTTTAAAAATCTTTGAAAAATTAATTGTTAAATAAACAATTGATAACAACTTTTTTTTACCGTTTCGTATTTTTTTTAAATTCTATGGAGCTTTCCGCGTAATTTGAAAAAAAAATATATTGTATCTAATTCTTTGCCAAGGTTATGAATTTTTGAAAAAAATGGGAGTCTAATTTGTTATTGTTAATAAAAAATCGAATTTTGCATTATGAGATTCGCGCTTTGGCACAAGAATCTAACTTCTCCCACACAATCCACATGCCGAATTAAAAAAATATCTGAGAGATGACTGATCCGGTTGACGCGGAATAGCCCATATACTTGATTTAATTTTCCGTAATTCAGTTGTGTCTCAGTTAATTCTAAACATTTCAGTTATATTTAGTGATTCAGTTAATTCTCATTAATCAAGTTATTCTACATTCATCCAGGTGAATTGTAATTAAGCCGAAAATCCATTGACTCGTCAGTTCGGCGAGATATTTCCCCGTCGGTTTGATGCGAAATTTTATTACCAAGTCATACCTCGTTCTGTTGGGTGAGATTTATTAGAGACGAGACAATCCTGGACACAAATTCAACGTATATTTAGGGGTCAATGCGATAATTGTCTCTTCGTGCTTTCTAAAAGGAGTAATTAATTCCCTACAGAGGTTCCTCGAGAATCTGTGAGAAAAATCGCACGCGAGCTGAACCGTCCGTTCAAGTACCAGCCGGTGCAAAAGCTGTGCCCAGGTGATGCCGAACGAAGACTGACGTACTGTCGCTGGGGACTGGAGCGTCTGCAGGAGGATCCCGATTTCTTCAGGAACGTGTGCTTCACGGACGAAGCGCTGTTCACGAACCTCGAACTCGTCAACAAGCAGAACTGTCGTTGGTGGGCTCCGGAAAACCCACACTGGATCGTCGAACAGGACAACCAGCACCGTTGGAAGCTCCACGTCTGGGTTGGAGTATTACAGGACAGGATCCTCGGGCCCATTTTCCTCGACGGAAATCTCACGTCAGCCAAGTACACGACCGTACTCACCGAGGAACTCCCCCGCCTGATGGACGGAAACCCCATCCGTATGGACCAGGTTTGGTGGCAGCAGGACGGGGCCCCTGCCCACAACAGTAACGCGAACAAGGCAATCCTGGACGCCATGTTCCCGGAGCGCTGGATCGGTACGAGAGGTCCGGTTAGGTGGCCAGCGCGCTCACCAGATCTCACCGTCTGTGATTTCTGGTTCTGGAGTAGAGTCAAGGAAATCGTCTACGAACGGGCCCCCACAACAAAACACGACATGCGCCACCGCATCGCCGAAGCGTGTGCCGCTATTCCTGTTAGGGAGATGCAACGGGTGCGAGGGTCTATCCGGAAACGGCTCGCACTCACTGTCCAGCAGAACGGAGGGCACATCGAGCATCTCCTCAGGCAACGGAACCAGGAATGAAATGTGAGATATGATTCTTTTTACAAATCTTCAATGATTGACAACGCGAAACTGTCATGAATTATTATTATTGTTATTCAGAGGGTTGAAAAAAAAATCCTCAGATGTGTGAAAATAGTATAACAGAAGTGGTGGGACGTCAAAACTCTCTTTGTTTTCTACCGCACACAAAACTGTATATGATGTTTGAATAACATAGGAATCGTTATCATCAAAAAGGCACCTCGTATTTTTCTTATTGTGCTGTTTAATGTTGAAAATAGGTTAGACGATAGTCCCGTGGGATCTCGAGGATAAGCAAGGTACGGCTGTCGGCGGACACGAAGAGCTGGCAAAATCAGACGTGAAACGCAAGACAAGTTTCTTTTTATTAAACGCTCGTATTAAACACTACAAAACTGTAATGATTGATTCTTATTGCGAAGAAATTTGAGCTTCAGCGTTTCTGTAACGCGAGAATGGTGTCACGAAAATCGTAAAAAGTCGAGTGCACATTCGTTTGTTTTTGATGCACGTTAAACTGCATCTGTAGTTTCAAAAATGTCAAATCTAATTTTATCAAAATATGTGCCTCGTATTTTTCTAATCCTCATATTTGATTCTCAAAAACAGATGCGACGACAGTTCCGTGTGGTGTGGACGACAGCTAGGAATGGCTTTTGGCGGACGATAACACAGAACGAGACGAGAAATGAAATGCAAGACAAGTTTCTTTCCATTAAACGCTCGTATTAAACACTACAAAACTCTAATGATTGATTCTTATTGCGAAGAAATTTGAGCTTCAGCGTTTCTGTAACGCGAGAATAGTGTCACGAAAATCGTAAAAAGTCGAGTGTACATTCGCTTGTTTTTGATGCACGTTAAACTGCATCTGTAGTTTCAAAAATGTCAAATCTAATTTTATCAAAATATGTGCCTCGTATTTTTCTAATCCTCATATTTGATTCTCAAAAACAGATGCGACGACAGTTCCGTGTGGTGTGGACGACAGCTAGGAATGGCTTTTGGCGGACGATAACACAGAACGAGACGAGAAATGAAATGCAAGACAAGTTTCTTTCCATTAAACGCTCGTATTAAACACTACAAAACTCTAATGATTGATTCTTATTGCGAAGAAATTTGAGCTTCAGCGTTTCTGTAACGCGAGAATAGTGTCACGAAAATCGTAAAAAGTCGAGTGTACATTCGCTTGTTTTTGATGCACGTTAAAGTGCATCTGTAGTTTCAAAAATGTCAAATCAAATTTTATCAAAATATGTGCCTCGTATTTTTCTAATCCTCATATTTGATTCTCAAAAACAGATGCGACGACAATTCCGTGTGGTGTGGACGACAGCTAGGAATGGCTTTTGGCGGACGATAACACAGAACGAGACCAGAAATGAAATACAAGACAAGTTTCTTTTTACTACAGGCTCGTATTGAATACTACTGAACTCTAATGAATCTTATTGCAAATAAACCTGAGTTTCAGCGTTTCTGTAACGCGAGAATGGTGTCACGAAAATGGTGAAAAGTCTAGTTCACATCCGTTTGTTAGATTTAATTTTATCAAAATATTTGCCTCGTATTGTTCTAATCGTGATATTTGATTCTCAAAAACAGGTACGACGACAGTTCCGTGGGGTGTGGGCGACAGCAAGGAACGGTTTTTGGTGGTGGTTTTAGTGGGTATTCTGTAAGGCGAGTCCCACACTCCTGGGAGTGACGGTACCCTACCTAGGGCGGTCCATAAAGGATTTCCCCACCGATTTGGCCATACGCAAAGAAAAAAAAAAAAAAAAATAAAATAAATAAATAAGTAAATGAATGAATAAATAAATGAATGAATCAATGAATGAATCAATGAATGAATCAATGAATAAATAAATGAATGAATCAATGAATAATTAAATCAATGAATGAATGAATGAATCAATAAATAAATAAATAAATTAAATAATTAAAAATAATTATATGTACACGCACGAATACAGTATCTCAGATCACGTCGATTCAGAAATTCAAACTTGTATGTCGAGGTGGTGCACTCGTGATCTGTGAAAAAATACACCATTTACAATAATGCTGCGTCCGTTTCATAATGCATTAAATTTTCAGTAAATAATGCATCAATTCAATGTCTCCAACAAAATGTTGTGTAGCTACATTATGAAACTGCGACTACAGTCGCAATTAAAACAAAGAAACGAATAAATGCGTTAATCAAACGAATTCATGGAACACTTTTCAAATTGTCCTGAAAGTAACAGCACCGAGTAGCGGAAAACGATCTGTTGGTAATACTTTTACACTAAATGGTCACTAATTTTGATAAGATAATTATCATTTTTAAATTGTCATCAAGTACGGTTAAGCATAGGGTACGACGTGTGGGTTGACAATGTGCAAATGGCCGCCGTCACAGAGATTATGTACAAGAGTCGGAAAGAAACGAACCGAGCACTCTTCAAAATTATCTTAGACAACGATAGTTTGACAGAGATGAGTCCAACCGGGAAAGGCAAACACGAAGCAATGCCGGAGAATATTTATTACGCAGTGAAAAGTAATTACGCATTATTCAATGTATGAAATGTAGCGGGCAACATTGCAAATATTATGCCCGCGTCCCTGTAAATTTCAGCATTCGTTGAAAAAATTTTCAGCGAGGAGGACGGATTAACATAAGAGGAGTATCGAAGGTGCATAATTCTGTTGTGCAATACTATGCGCGATCCGAAAAAATAACGGATTCCCGAATTTACGCATTGTACATATTTTGAATGAAACAAAATATTTCATTGCACATGTAAAAACCAATCAAACATTTGTATTACCATATCTGTAAGGAATTGTATAGAATTAAGTATCAAATCTCTGCATCGGTTTACAAACTCAATATTAGTTTGCTAATTATTGTCATTGACGAACTGTCATTGAATTGAAATGGAAAGTGAAGCGTAGCGATCGCATTTACGAAAAAATACTGTCTTTGTCGCCCACGAAATGGAAAAATCACAGGTAAAAGGTAGATGAATCATAACCTGACGATTATTCCTTCATGCTTCTACTTCTGTCATAACATCGGCCATACTTTCGCCGTACTTTAACGATACCTCAGCCTGTCGTGCTTCGTACATACTTATGTCATCTGGATAAGAATAGTACGATTTTCGTATTGAAGTAAAGAGCAATGGAAGGGTTTCGTTCTAAACAAATGCGAGTCATTTCGTTCTTACGCATTACGTATCAATTTGTCGGACAATTAACGAAATTCCAGAATGCAACGGCATATTTTCATCGAAAATAATTTCGAACCGTGGTTTACTGTCCCCGGTTTGATCATTGCGTGAAAATAACGCTGGGTCGTGGCAATATTGCGCTCATTGTTACTACTAGAATCACAGAAAAGTCGGCCACCCATGTGCTTTGTTGCCGCGGAAATATTCGACGTACGAAAGTAAATACACGGTGTCAGAATTAACCAATTTTCGAGCATCGTTCTCCAGAATATAAATAAACTGACCTAGAATTTTGCGACGAACAAGCAATACACTGTCAAAATTCGGGTGGATTCTGTTCGTTTCTTCAAATCATTTTTGTGTAAAATAAGAGTGATAAGCCTTTGTCAATAATGCTGCACTTTGACGGAATCGGGATGATTCGATGATCATTTTCGAAAGAATTTCAATTTTTGCGCTACATCATCTCGACGTCGCCGCGTCGGCAAACGGTAATAGCGGGATCTTGATCGGCCGGATCGGCCACGCGCGAGCGTTCGCTAACCTCCGTGCTACAACGGTTGTCACTGGCAACCGATGATAACAAAATGCTTGTTAACCTCCCGTTATGCTGCTTTCGTGTAATTATCATTGATAATTTTAAATGCGGACGTTTTTGTCACGCTTCTCTCAATGCAGATATTTTCAAACTACTAATCTTGCTGCTCGCCTAGCTGCAAACAGAGAACGTCAGTCCAACGAAACTCATCGCGCAGAATCGTCAATGACATATCGTATACCGCTACCTGGACTCGGGTGAAGTTGGCGCTGGTCGATTTTGCCAGATATTTCAATTCCACCTGTTCCGCCAGTTAGTACCGAATTTTCGACAAAAAGTTCGAATTTTGAGATTTATTTCTGGGTGATTGGTTTGACGAATCCCGGAAAATTTTTGATATCCGCGCTCAGGATTTTGCGTATTTTCAGAAAAAAAAATTAAACCCTATTTTTGGTCTCGAAATCGAAAATTTTTTTTTCGCGAGCAAAAACGGTTGTTTCTAAAAAAATTTTGACTTCACTATCGGAGAGATCGTCGCAAATCCTTTAAAAATTATGCAAAAAATTTCTCAAATTATCACACGTCTAGATTTTGGAGGGGGGTGGCTACCTTATCGTGGTCACCCTGTATATGTGTATATATGTATATATATATATAGATATATATGTATATATATATTTATATATATTTATATTATACATTAATATAATGAAATATGAATAAAGGTAATTGAGGTAAATAATGTAACAAAATAAAAAATGATTGGGAATGGAGAAAATTATAAAAAATGAAATAAAATAAAAAATTAGCGAATGATTGAAAATATTTAGGATTTTTCTGATAATTATACATGATTTCAAAAAATTGAAATATTGTGGAAAAGATTTTTTTTTTTCAATTTCCCTTTTTTTAAAAGTAAATTGAAAATTATAATATACATATATATATTCATATATATATATGTATATATATTTATGTATCTATATACATATATACATATATATGTATATATATGTTTATATATATATATATTTATATATATATAGATATATATGTATTTATATATTTATATATATTTATATTATACATTGATATAATAGAATATGAATGAAGGTAATTGAGGTTAATAATGTAATAAAATAAAAAATGATTGTAAATGGAAAAAATTATAAAAAAATGTAATAAAATAAAAAATAAGCGAATAATTAAAAATATTCAGGATTTTTCTGATAATTATTCATAATTTTGGAAAATTGAAATAATGTAAGAAAAATTTTTTTTTTTTTAATTTCCCATTTTTTAAAAGTAAATTGAAAATTATAATATTCGTGTGTATATATATACATATATATGTATATATATATTTCTATATATTCATATTATACATTAATATAATAGAATATAAATGAAGGTAATTGAGGTAAATAATGTCATAAAATAAGAAATGATTGTGGATGGAAAAAATTATAAGAAAATGAATAAAATAAAAAATAAGCGAATAATCAAAAATATTTAGGATTTTTCTGATAATTATACATGATTTCAAAAAATTGAAATATTGTAAAGAAAAATTTTTTTTTAATTTCCCTCTTTTTAAAAGTAAATTGAAAATTATAATATACATATATATATTCATATCATACATTAATATAATAAAATATAAATGAAGGTGATTGAGGTAAATAATGTAACAAAATGAAAAATAAGCAAATAATTAAAAATATTCAGGATTTTTCTGATAATTATACATGATTTCAAAAAATTGAAATATTGTGAAAAAAAAATTTTTTTTTTGATTCACCTCTTTTTGAAGGTAAATTGAAAATTATAATATACATATATATATTCATATGCAGATGTATATATATTTATATATACATATACATATATATATATAGTTAGTTAGTTAGTTTAGTTTAATTTATTGAGCTTCTAGGACAATTACATAATCCATAGCCCAGGGGGCACTCATACAATTAATTGATACATTTAATTACAATTCTTAAAAAACAGAGTAAAATAGAATAAAACAAAATAAAATAATAAAGTAATAAACGAGACCATTACAATCAAGATAACGGCAAAACAAATATACTTTTGTTATCGACAGAATGCGAAGTGATACTAAAGAGTACGCGACAATTTATTCGTTTAAAATAAATGCCCTCAGACGACAAGCCTGAGGTATGAACAGGCTGAGAGCTTTTATAGTTTGCATATCAGGTTTTTTCAGAACATCTTGGATTGCAGGAGGTGCAGAACCAGTATTAATCAGGTACTGCTGACGGAGATGAGCCAGGACTGGGCAGTCAGTCATGAAGTGTTCGATGGTGTCATTTTCCTTGTTGTTGCAGATTGGGCATTTTGAGTGGTAGTGCAGTTCATAGCAGCATCCAGAGATTTTAAATGCAAAGTAAAATTTGCTGGCAAGTCTTAGTTGCATAAACAGTCTGGTGGCGTTGAGCTTCATCCTTTTGGAGAGATATTTGCAGCAGCCTCTTGGATTATCATTTGTGTAAGGTGTTTGTAGGTAATGGGCATTACTGGCCAGCCGCATATCTTCCCACCAGGTTTGATTCTGGTATCTGCGTAGGAACGTATCCCTGTATGAGCACCATGTGGGTAAGTTCAGATTTTCGAGACGTGGTACTATATCTGGATAATATTTTTTGATGATCTCGAGAAAATGACAAAGCCAGTTGAATTTAGCCTTGGATTGTGCAGCCTGGGAGAGACTGCTCATACGTTTAAGGCAGATCTTTGGTAGCCGCTTATCATCCATTGCCAGAATCTTGCAGATCCAGTCCCAGGTTGCCTTCAGTACGAAGTACGCTAGTCTAGGTCGTCCTAGTTCCACTCTTAAGAGAGCACCGGCAGTAGTCTTTGGCAGGCCGAAAACTCGTTTGAAGAACTCACATTGAATCTTCTCTATGAGATCAAGGTTCGATAGTGCCCATATGGGTGAGGCATATAGGAGAGTAGCTTGAACGATGCTGTCAAAGAGTTTCATAATGCACGGCACAGAGTCGGTTTTGGTTGAGAAGATGATTCCGGTGACTGAGCTGAGAGCTGAACGAGCTTTGTTGATGGCATCGATTGCAGTAGGGCGGCTGAATCCACTGGCCGAGACAGTTAGGCCCAGATACTCATAATTGTCGGTAATTTCGATTTTTTGATCACCAAAGCGGAAGTTCAGGTCTCTTGGTAGACGACCAGCGCAGCGGCAGTAAATTATCTTGGTTTTGCCAACGTTGACTGCTAGTTTGTTTGATTGACAGTATTGCGTGAGCAGATTTAGTTTCTTCTGGAGATCGGACTTGGAATGAGCGAGTAACGCGAGATCATCCGCGTATAGCAAAGACAGTATGTCGCATTTACCATCAATATTGATACCGATGCTTCCGTTGTCTCTGAAGAAATCCTCGAGGTCGGCAATAAATAGGATAAACAATAGCGGGCTCAATATTTCGCCCTGCAGGACACCCTCTGCGACGTTAAAGTTCTTTGTTGTTCTGCCGTTGCTTAGAATTTTGAAGGTTGCAGAGCTGTACATTTTGCGAAGCAGTCTGACCAGTTTTGCACTAACACCCAGTTTGTGTAGCTTTAACCAGAGGAGCTTATGATTGACGGAGTCGAAGGCTCTCCTGAAATCCACAAACAGAATGTAGAGTTTGGCCGTAGGTTGACGCAATCGGAAGTTTATTGCCGAGAATAAGTTAAACAGATTATCTGTGCAGCCTTTTTTGGCTTGGAAGCCAGCTTGCGACTCAGGGATGGCTCCAGTGTCACATGCCCATTTTTCCAGTCGTTTGTTTAGCATGTATGTGAAAACCTTGGTAATATGGTTGACGAGTGCGATACCTCTGTAGTTTGAGGGGTCGCCACGGTCGCCTTTTTTATGAAGCATCGTTATCGAAGTAGAGAACCAGTTGCTAGGTATAGTTTCAGTGTCTAATATTTTATTAAATAGACAGAGCGTGTAATATTTCCAGTTAGATGGCAGTGATTTGTAGAACTCGCTTTTGACCTTGTTGGGACCAGCTGCTTTGTTTGATTTAGAGTATTTTAATGCCGAATTTAATTCCTCGATAGTAAATTCTAGGTCCAGTGATGGGTCTAGCACCCCGTAGAATAGTGTTTCGTCCGGTTCCTTCGGCGGAGTTACCAGTTCATAAAAAGAGTTCCAGGTTTCTATGTCTATAGGAGTAGCATTGGAATTATGCTTCTTTCTATGCTTCTTGATGGTAGCCCAGAAGTCGGCAGAGTTTTTGATGTTTGCCAAGGTTTCCAGTGCTCTCTTGTGCGACTGACGCTTTTTGCTTTTGACCAACGCTTTGAAATTCTTTTTGGCACTAATGTAAGCTGACTTTTCTGGGTCCTTGAAGCTTGCTTGTTTGAATCGCGCGAATAGGTTTTTTAGCTCGTGTTTTTTGTATTTGCATTCTTCATCAAACCACTCCTGTGACTCTCTGTAGTAACTCTTGGAGGATGATTTCTTAGACATACCTGCATGTTGGGCACTTTCGATGATGGCATTATATAAATTTTCGTTAAGAGCGTCTATCGGGGTGTTATTGAAATCCACAGCAATTTTGGCTGATTGTAGCATTTGAAGTTTGAAGTCCGAGCGACTTGCCGGCAACCAGTGATAGGTAGTTTTGACAACTTTGTTTGTAGCTGTGCCGTGCTCGGCTGAGGCAGTGCAGTGGGGATTAAGTATCGTCAGAAGTAGGGGAAAGTGATCGGAGGGGTTTTCGGCATGTAAAACCTCCATGTCGTTGATCAGTGGCAGGCTTTGGATGTTGGCCCAAACAAAATCAATAGTACTGAGTCCATTGCCAAAGTAGGTGAATTTGCCAGGTGAGTCGCTGGGCGTCCTTCCATTCAGGAGTATAAAAGAGTTATCAAGCATAAAGTTAGTTAGTAAGCGGCCCTTTGTGTCTGTTCTCAGATCATTGGAGATTCTCTGCTCGGTCAGGTTGGTTCCGAGAATGATCTCCTCGGAGATTTGGCCCAAAGGACCAACGTGTGCGTTGAAGTCGCCCGTGAGGAAGCATGCGTGATGCTCATGTGATTGTGTGATCTCATCAATCGCGAGTTGTAATAGTTCCAAGGAAGATACTATGTCGCGTTGAGGGCGAAAATAGATACTCCCAATGATGATACTGGTAGGACCGAAAGAGGCCTTTGCTATGAGCCAGCTGTCTGACGAATCCAGGATGGTGATGTTCAGAGATTTTCTGGCAATAATAGCAATGCCGCCGCTGGCATGTCCTAAGCTTTTTTCTTTAATGGCAGGAGCTATATGAAGTGTATAATCTTGGAGGCTTGCTGGAAGGGTGAAAGCTGTTGTTGCCCAGGTCTCGCATAGACAGATTATATCAGGACGCGGAGAGAATGTGTGTCCGAACAAATTCTGCATGCCTCTTGCATTCCACGATAAGATTAGCAGTTTTTTGTATCTGTGGATGGTGAAGGAGTGGGAATGGAACTGTTTTGGCTGTTTAGGGAGCGGTTTATCGACGATTTGAGCTGGTCTTCCCAAAAGTCCCAAACGAACATTTCATTATTCATTTCCAACCTGGTACCTTTTATCTTCGGGTTTTTGCCATCTTTTCTCATTTCGGCTGCGGTTTCTTTAATCTTCTTTAGGCAGTAAAGTTCTCTCTTAGTGTATTCATTGTTTAGTGACAGGGTCGAATCCTTTAGAATCGTACGCTTGGCATTCATTACTGTGTCTTTGGCTTTTTCATTGCTGAGTTTGATTTTTAAGACTTTTCTGTCTTGTCGCATTGGTATAACATCAATAACTGCATTAGATAAGCTGAATTTTTCCTCCATGAATTCGTTTATCTGGTGTATGAGGTTAGGTTCACGCCAGTTGTGATTCTTGGCTATAATATTGAGTCGCTTTGTAGCTTTTTCTTGTTGGCTAACCAAGTCCTCCAGCTTTTGAAGTCTGGCCTTATTGACTTCAGCTTCTGAGGAAGGATTTGTGGTGGATAGCGAGATGTTCCCGGACTTGAGTGCCTCAAGCTCCTTTTCGAGTTTGTCTTGCCTTTTTGAGATGTTATCAATCCGGCCCAACAATGCTTTTTCGCTCTTCAGGAAGTCGTCTCTGATGGCTTGGATAGCATTTTGATTTTCGCGCTGACTGTTCTTGATCTGCTCTTTGAGAGCTTCAGTATTGTTGTTAGCCTGTGACTGCATCTGCGCAATTTGGTCTGTTAGCCTCCCTAGAAGGGCTGAGATGGGGTGAGCTTCACTAGTGTTGCTCAAATCGGACATCATCGCGTCAGGATTTGACACAAGAGAAGCGGAGTTGGAAGCTTGGTTAAACATCTTTTTGGCAGCTTGTGTTGTTTCTTCTGAATCGGATGGTGAGTTGTCGGAGTCTCTATCATCAATGGTCCTTTTCCTGTTAAGATAATCTTTAATGTCACCAAGTGAGGCGGCTCTTTCTCGAGTAAAAGTGAATGCTTTGATTGGAGCCCCGGGTTTCTTGGAGCTGGCAGGTGAGTTGGTGGGATTGTGAACAACACCGTCTGGTTTCGAGGGGCTGTTTACCATATTTGTAGGTTAAAGACTACCGCCTAGCCGCACGAGGACCACCCCGGGACTGGCATTTATTTATCTGGATTAGTTTAGGAGCCTGAATCTCGATCACACTAATTTGCAGGTTAAAATTTAAAAGCAGATAGTTTATATTAGAGTCTGTTTATATGCGCTGATCAGAAACCTAACCTTAAAAAGTTGGCCTCTCGGACTTTATTTAAAATTCTAGTTAATTTAACGCGAACTTTTGTACTTTTGTGTTTAAAACACTTTTTGCTGCGTTACAATTCAATAAAAAGCAGTTCGGCACTAGTAGGATTTTTACTTGTTTTTAAAACTTTTTATTTTATTCACAACATAAATAAACACGAGGTTACTCAAGCAGCGCTACAGTGGCTCCCCTATATATATATATATATTTATATACATATATATATATTCATATACATATGTATATATATATATATATATATATACATATATACATATATACATATATATATATATATATATATAAATATATATATTTATATATATATATACAGGGTGTCCCTAAATTGCCTCCCACGGACTAGCCAGCATGATACCTCGTTAAAATCCAACCGAGAATTTCTTTTTCTGAAGCTCGTCCGACGCACAGTTTTTGAATTATAAGCGATAGCGCTAGGCCAATCAGAGTGCACCATTTCATCTAGATTTGCCGCCACGGAAATTGCTGTTTTGTTCGACTGGGTAAATTATTATTATTCGTTTACGAATTAAATATCGGCACCTCCCCTCTCTCGCTGCTGTACCCCTTATGCTTAAGGATGCGCTTCTGTTTACTCACACAAGTGTGCGCCCATGAATGTGCGGCCGGCAGCGTGTCCGCGGCAACAATACCGAGGTCAGCGCCCGAGAAGGGGTACAACAGGGAGAGAGGGGAGGTGCCGATATTTAATTCGTAAACGAATAATAATAATTTACCCAGCCGAACAAAACAGCAATTTCCGTGGCGGCAAATCTAGATGAAATGGTGCACTCTGATTGGCCTAGCGCTATCGCTTATAATTCAAAAATTATGCGTCGGACGAGCTTCCGGAAAAGAAATTCTCGGTTGGATTTTAACGAGGTATCATGCTGGCTAGTCCGTGGGAGGCAATTTAGGGACACCCATGAAAAATAATTGTGAATGGAAAAAATTATGAAAAATGAAACAAAATGAAAAATAAGCGAATAATTATAAATATTTAGGATTTTTCTGATAATTATCCATGATTTCAAAAAATTGAAATATTGTAAAGAAAATTTTTTTTTTTTTCAATTTTCCTTCTTTCAAAAGTAGATTGAAAATTATGATATGCATATATATATTCATATATATATATATATATATATATATATATATATATATATATATATATATGTGTATATATGTATATATATATATATAGATATATATGTGTATATATATTCATATATATTTATATAATACATTAATATAATGAAATATAAATGAAGGTAATTGAGGTAAATAATGTGACAAAATAAAAAATGATTATGAATGGAAAAAATTATAAAAAAATGAAATGAAATAAAGAATAAGCGAATAATTAAAAATATTTAGGATTTTTCTGATAATTATACATGATTTTGAAAAATTGAAATATTGTGAAAATTATAATATTATATATATATATATATAGATATATATGTATATATATATTTATGTATATTTATAATATACATTAATATAATAGAATATGAATGAAGGTAATTGAGATCAAGAATGTAATGAAATAAAAAATGATTGTGAATGGAAAAAATTATAGAAAAATGAAATATAATAAAAAATAAGCGAATAATTAAAAATAATCAGGATTTTTCTAAGAATTATACATAATTTTGGAAAATTGAAATATTGTGAGAAAAATTTTATTTTTTTCAATTTTTCATTTTTTAAAAGTAAATTGAAAATTATAATGTTCATATGTATATATATACATATATATATATATTAGGGTGCTTTTTTTTTGGACTATATTTTTTTTTTCGGTCCCATCGTGAAATTTTGTTGGAAATACAACAAAAAAAAATTTCCTTAAAGATTGAGCCCTTAATATTAATATTAAGTGCTCGCCCAAGGCATGTAAAGATTTCCCGCTTAAAATACACGTAAACTTCAATTTTTTTCGTTAAAACATCTACAGTTCAGAGGCATTCTATGGTGTAGTCTAGGACGTCAGTAGGTTTTCTCCGGAATAAAATGCTCTACAAAAGTGCTTACACCGGCGAAGTCGTACGGGCCACCCAAACCGAATCTTTTCATGAAATTCTTGTCTTTTTGCCCGTATCTCGTAAATAACAGGAGCTACAAAAAAAAAAAAAAAAAACTAATTTGTAGGAAATTTTTGTAGAGCATTTCATTCCGTAGAAAACCTACTGACGTCCTAGACTACACCATAGAATGCCTCTGGACTGTAGATGTTTCAAAGAAAAAAATTGAAGGTCACGTGTATTTTAAGCGAGAAATCTTTACATGCCTTGGGCGAGCACTTAATATTAATATAAAGGGCTCAATCTTTCGGGGAATTTTTTTAGTTGTATTTCCAACAAAATTTCACGATGGGACCGGAAAAAAAAAAATACAGTCCAAAAAAAAGCACCCTAATATATATATATATATATATATATATATATATGTGTGTATATATAAATATATACATATATACGTATATATATATTCATATATATTCATATCATACATTAATATAATAGAATATAAATGAAGGTAATTGAGGTAAATAATGTAATAAAATAAAAAATGATTGTTGATGGAAAAAATTATAAAAAAATGAATCAAATAAAAAATAAGCGAATGATTAAAAATATTTTATAAAATTGAGATATTGTGGGAAAAGTTTTTTTTTTCAATTTCCCTTCTTTCAGAAGTAAATTGAAAATTATAATATACATATATATATTCATATATATAAATATATATATATTTATATATATATATATATATATATGTATATATATAGATATATATGTATATATATATTTATGTATATTTATATTATACATTATTATAATGAAATATGAATAAAGGTAATTGAGGTAAATAATGTAACAAAATAAAAAATGATTGTGAATAGAAAAAATTATAAAAAATTAAACAAAATAAAGAATAAGCGAATAATTGAAAATATTTAGAATGATTCTGATAATTATACATGATTTCAAAAAATTGAAATATTGTGGAAAGAAATTTTTTTCTTTAATATCCCTCTTTCTAGAAGTAAATTAAAGATATAATATACATATATATATTCATATTTATATGTATATATATTTATATACACACACACATATATATATATATATATATATATATATATATATATATGTATCCATATATATAAATACATATATATATATATATATATATATAGATATATATGTATAAATATATTTATATATCCATATAATACATTAATATCATGAAATGTAAATGGAGGTAATTGAGGTAAATAATGTATTTGAATAAAAAATGATTGTTGATGGAAAAAATTATGAAAAAATGGATAAAATAAAAAATAAGCGAATGATTATAAATATTTAGGATTTTTCTAATGATAATACATGATTTCAAAAAATTGAAATATTGTGAAGAAAATTTTTTTTTTTTTCAATTTCCCTGCTTTCAAAAGTAGATTGGAAATTATAATATATATATATATATATATATATATATATATATATATATATATATATATATATGTGTGTATATATGTATATATATATATATAGATATAAATGTATATATATTTATATATATTTATATTATACATTAATATAATGAAATATAAATGAAGGTAATTGAGGTAAATAATGTAACAAAATAAAAAATGATTATGAACGGAAAAAATTATAAAAAAATGAAATGAAATGAAAAATAAGCAAATAATAGAAAATATTTGGGATTTTTCTGATAATTATACATGATTTTGAAAATTTGAAATATTGTGAAAAAAATTTTTTTTCTTCAATTTCCCTCTTTTTAAAAGTAAATTGAAAATTTTAATATACATATATATATTTATATATATATGTATATATATATATATATATATATATATATATACATATATACATATATATATATATTTATATATATATATATGTATATAGATATATATATATAAATATAGATGTATATATATATTTATATATATTTATATTATACATTAATATAATAGAATATAAATAAAGGTAATTGAGGTAAATGATGTAATGAAATAAAAAATTATTGTTAATGTAAGAATCATAAAAAAAATGAAATAAAATAAAGAATAAGCGAATAATTAAGAATATTTAGGATTTTTCTGATGATTATACATAATTTTAAAGAATTGAAATATTGTGGGAAAAATTTTTTTTTTTCAATTTCCCTCTTTTTAAAAGTAAACTGAAAATTATAATTTACTTATATATATTCATATATATATATGTATATGTATATACATATATGTATATATATGTATATATATATATATATATATATATATATATACACATATATATGTATATATATATATATATATAGATATATATGTATATATATATTTATATATATTTATATTATACATTAATATAATAGAATACAAATGAAGGTAATTGAGGTGAATAATGTAATAAAATGAAAAATAATTGTGAATGGAAAAAATTATAAAAAAAATGAAATAAAATAAAAAACAAGCGAATAATTGAAAATATTTGGGATTTTTTTGATAATTATACATAATTTTGAGAAATTGCAATATTGTTGGAAAAATTTTTTTTCTTCAATTTCCCTCTTTTTGAAAGTAAACTGAAAATTATAATATACATATATATATTCATATACATATGTATATATATAAATATATATAAATATATATATACATATATATCTATCTATATATATATATATATATATATATATATATATATAGATAGATATATATGTATATATATATTTATATATATTTATATTATACACTAGGGGCTTCGCCCCTGCGCGCTTCGCGCGCCTCACTATTTCCTTACGCATTGTCTAGTAGACAGGCGAATTCCTTCATGTTGATTTAATGACAGGTCCTGCACTTGCTGTCCACTTCAATTCCTTCTGTGCTTACTTTTCTTTTTTTCATCAATCTAAGCTTTCATTCGTTGGTTGAAAATTGGTGTTCCTTCTCTATTGATATCTGTCTATCTCCTTGACTTGCTGAATTATTTTTGCTACCGCTCTGCCCGTTATTCTCCAAAATCACCTTCTTTATATTTTTTTTTTCTCTGTATTTATGTTGCTGTTCACTCCGTAAAACACCTCTTTTTCTTGTGGTCAACATCTATCATGGTCGTCCTCTTGCCTGGTTATAGGAATATTTGTTTATTATTATTCTCTGGCTTATTCTATGGCTTATTTGGTTCTTCGCACTCACAATTTTATTTTCCTCTTTCTTTTGTGATACTTCCGACCATCCACCATCTTCATCGCCTTGTCTGCTGCTTGAAACTCCTCCTTTCTCCATTGTCATCGTAAATCCTGGCTGTCCTTTTGACTGTTTGGTGATATATTTAGATTTACTATTATTTGATTGTTACTTTTCATACTTATTACTCACTATCTGAATTTTATTTTGATTCTGCAAGACATCAAAGTGTCCACTCTCTCCGTCACCGGTGAAGAGTAGCGAGAATTGTGTTCCATTTTGTGATCCGATCCGGTGTGGATGAATTTGTTCTTCGCGATACTCGATTTAACATATCTTAAAAATTTCCGCAGCTGCATATATTGCATTTTTATTTATATGTGATTTGTAATCACCAGGTCGCCTGATCACCGCACCGTTTGACTCATTACCTGTAATAAAACCCGCAAATGTAGACCAATTATCCACTATATTTGAAACGATACTCAGTCTCACCTCTGCGTGTCGATCTTGAGTGCCGTATACACAATACGCCCACGCGCGAAAAAGACAATTCCTGTCGGGAATCATCGTTATGATTTTCGTTTGCATGTTCATTTTTTGCGCGTCAGAAACAGATACCTACAAAGATATTTGTCAAAGACTGTCATAAACAGCCGGTGACAGCTGTCAAAGGGTTTGCTAGATGCTTTTTGTTTTGTTTTCGGTATCTCACCCCACCGCCAACTTCATGCGTATACTATTGTTATTATAATCTTTTTTTACTATTGTTATTATAATCTTTTTCTACGTTCATTTGTTTGAAACTTTTTTATTAGATAGAGAGATTAATATAATAAAATATAAATGAAGGTAATTGAGGTAAATAATGTAACAAAATAAAAAATGATTGTGAATGAAAAAAATTATAAAAAATAAAATGAAATTAAAAATATGCAAATGATTAAAAATATTTAGGATTTTTCTGATAATTATACATGATTCCAAAAAATTGAAATAATGTAAGAAAAATTTTTTTTTTTCAATTTCCCATTTTTTAAAAGTAAATTGAAAATTATAATATTCGTATGTATATATATACATATATATGTATATATATATTTATATATATTTATATTATACAATAATATAATAGAATATGAATGAAGGTAATTGAGGTAAATAATGTAATGAAATAAAAAATAATTGTGAATGTAAAAATCATAAAAAAATGAAATAAAATAAAGAATAAGCGAACAATTTAAAATGTTCGGGATTTTTCTGATAATTATACATAATTTTAAAGAATTGAAATATTGTGGAAAAAATTTTTTTTTTTCAATTTCCCTCTTTTTTAAAGTAAATTGAAGATTATAATATACATATATATATTCATATATATATGTTTATATATATATATATATATATACATATATACATATATAGATATATATATATATATATATATATATATATATATATATATATATATATATATATATATATTGTTACAAAGGGTGAAATCACCTGTTTTGCCCCCTCTTTAATGATCTAGTAGTCAGCATAGATAAAAGACGTTTATAAACCTCTTATGTCTTTAAAAGGAATAAAGTTGCTGCGCCAACCGATATTATTGTAAAAACAGTCTTGTTTCAGACTTTAAACAAGAAACACGTATATCGCATTAAAAGCATTTATCACGATATTTTTGTTCACGCCTTTGATTTGATAATAAGTAAACTCGCGGATCCATATTTTATTAACGTAACGCCTAAATCGTTACAATTGGTGTCAGAAGCGGGATCTTGAGTTCTTATTAATTGAGTCAATTCAGTGCGCGAACTTTAATTATGAGTAGCAGTCGTTTGACGCGCTCACGTCGAAGAGAAAGTAGCGGAGAAGAACCTTTCGTTATGGAGAATCCGCGGGTCCCTGAAACGATTCCATCACCTTCAGTGGACCCTTTTCCAATTCCTTCGACAATCTCTCAAATTGATCTGCTGAAGATCATGTCTCAACAGCAAGAGGCTGCTGAGCGCCAACAACAGCAACTTCTTCAGCTGCTTCTTGATCAACAAGAACAGCGAAGAAAAGAACAAGAACAACGAGAAAGGGAAATTGCCTCTCAGCTGGAGCAGCGCAGGCTTGATAGAGAAGCACAAGAACGATCCGAAACCAGTCTACACGAACTGTTCCGGACGACTGTGGCAGCTCTTCAGGCTGTTCATCAGGTGAATGGCTCAGGAGAACCGGCTGTCACCCCACGAGGTTCCAGAGTCGTTACGCCGCTTTCCTCTCCTGTTTCTTCTCCTGTTCCCGTTCCCGCTGTTCGACAGGTCCAACATCCAGGACAGTTCCAGGATGTACGAGACTCAAGGTCTGTGCCTTTTACTAGGGGAGTAGTTGAATCCCCAATTGGTAGAGTAACGGTTAATAATGAGGTTGGTTTTTCCGAGCCTTTGCCTCAAGCTCGACCTCGATGTTCTCATTTTCATCAATCAAATAATTCAAGATTTCCTGAGGTTGCTTCTCAGATTAATGAGAAACCTCTTTATCCTTTAAAACCGCCAATTTTTGACGGAAAAATTCCATGGGCAGATTATGAACGCCAGTTTAATACAATTGCTAAACATAATCAGTGGGACTCCGCCATGAGAGCCCACAGTCTTGCCTCCTGTCTTTGAATGTTTTAACGGCGTTGTCTGAGGAAGAAATCTCTGATTATGAAAAACTTAGTTCTGCATTAAAGTTAAGATACGGAAATGACCACTTGACGAAACTGTACACGGCTCAATTACAGACTAGGAGACAAGGACGAGACGAAGACCTCGCGTCTCTTAGCCAGGATATAGAACGGCTTTTACGTGTAGCATTGCCAGATCACGAGCCGTCTCGTAATTTATTAGCGACTCAAGCCTTTCTAAACGCAATTAGTGATCCAGAAATTAAAATGGCCGTTGGAACATCGGGCCTCACTTCTCTGCCGGAGGCAACAGCCAAAGCCCTCGAGGTGGAGGCAATGAGAAAACAATATTTTGGACCGAGCAAGCTTCGTTGGATTGAGGTGTCCGAAAATACCTCAAAAAGACGAAGTTTTGAACACTCGGAGGAGTCAAAGCCTCAAAATTACAGAAATAAAAATAATAACAAGTATTATAATCGTGTAAATCGTGGTTCTCTTCAGAATCAGAGTAACAAACACGAAATTAGAGGCGCAGTTATGACAGATCAAAATGTAGTAACGTGTTTATTTTGTCATAAAATAGGACATGATGCTAATCATTGCTTTTTACTTAAAAAGAATAGTAGAGAAGTGATACAAAACTCGCATTCAGATTCCTATAATTGGCGAAGAAGAGATAAAGAGGTTGGGGAAGAAAATCCTCAATCCTCAAACTAACTCTTCTTCTGAGGCTGATTTGAGGAACTAGTTTCAGATGTTTTTATATAAAATTATCATTCGAGTTAACCTCTTTCTTTGAATTATTTTGGTTATGCGTGACAGGCATTCCCAACCTATTTTATTGCCTGTCAGGGAAATGAAGCTCGTCGAGGGTTAGGTAATTTTCGCGACTTCAAATCTCATTTATTGACGAAAAATTTTGATCTTCTCATTCGCTCGTCTGAGCTCAGAGTGGATTTGATTGTTTATTTGCGAGTTTCCCCAGAAACTTCTTTTGCTCGTGTCAGTTCCCGTTCTCGTGAGGAAGAATCGAGCATTTCTTTAGAGCTACTCAGAACTATTCATGAGGTTCATGAGGATTGGCTAGTAAATCAAACCTTTTCTTCTTTATCGGCTGCCGTTTTGGTTATAATTGTAGAAACTACAGCCGGCCAAGTTTTTCTAAAACCTTTTTCTTCAGAATCGAGTTTCGTGTCGGATAGGCTTTGGTTTAATAATGTGAAAAGAGCCACGATTATTTTTCGAGGTCGATGGGCGATTGCTTGATTTTCACATTTTATTAACCTTAAGTGTCAGTTTTTGTGAGTACTTTTTCAGGTTACTTGACACAGCCTTTTCCCATCCAATTTTTCCCCGATTCCTTAGGATGACTGGTGGTTTTATTTTGAAGAAGGACGCAGAAATAATTCAGATAAGATCGTTTCTTTTCTTTTGAATACATATTCAATTTATTTTATTGAAGTATTCTCCCAAATTCACTTAGTGAATTTGAATTGTTTTACCATCACTCACATTTGTCCTTCCAAAACTCTAGGGTGAACTATTTTTAAAGAAGTCACCTCACGATTTCCTTATTTCATATGAAGAGAAGTCTGTTTTCGTCTTATTCGGTCCTGGAATTGTCGGTTCCCGGTTCGATGTTTTCATCTGAACCTGTTTCGGAGGGATCCTTCATGAAGAAGATTGAATTTCTTCCCGACATCAATCTGGGCCGTTGCGGATAACTTTGAATTCATGAAGCCACATAACACTCATTAACACTAACCTTTATAAAACATGGCACATAAATTTTTGAGATTATTTAACGCTCAACTATCTGCTCAAGGTTTTCTGTGGTTTACCTTGAGACTGTGGGCAAATGCCAGATAGTAAAAGGGAGTTCTTAAATTTTTAGAGCCACAGCTCCAACTCACCTTTGAGCACTGACTACTAGAATACTTTTATAATTATTTTATCTTTCCCGAGTCGGGACGACTCTTTTCCTCGGGGGGGAGTAGTGTTACAAAGGGTGAAATCACCCGTTTTGCCCCCTCTTTAATGATCTAGTAGTCAGCATAGATAAAAGACGTTTATGAACCTCTTATGTCTTTAAAAAGAATAAGGTTGCTGCGCCAACCGATATTATTGTAAAAACAGTCTTGTTTCAGACTTTAAACAAGAAACACGTATATTGCATTAAAAGCATTTATCACGATATTTTTGTTTACGCCTTTGATTTGATAATAAGTAAACTCGCGGATCCATATTTTATTAACGTAACGCCTAAATCGTTACAATATATATATATATATATATATAGATATATATATATATAGATATATATGTATATATATATTTATATATATTCATATTATACATTAATATAATAGAATATAAATGAAGGTAATTGAGGTAAATAATGTAACAAAATAAAAAATGATTGTGGATGGAAAAAATTATAAAAAAATGAATAAAATAAAGAATAAGCGAATAATTAAAAATATTTGGGATTTTTCTGATAATTATACATAATTTTAAAAAATTAAAATATTGTGGGGAAAATTTTTTTTTTTTTTTTTCCCTTTTTTAATAGTAAATTGAAAATTATAATATTCGTATGTATATATATATATATATATACATGTATGTGTATATATATATTTATATATATTCATATTATACATTAATATAATAGAATATAAATGAAGGTAATTGAGGTAAATAATGTAATAAAATAAAAAACGATTGTGAATGGAAAAAATTATAAAAAATAAAAGAAAATAAAAAATAAGCGAATAATTGAAAATATTTAGGATTTTTCTGATAATTATACATGATTTCAAAAAATTGAAATATTGTGGAAAAAATTTTTTTTTTTTTGATTTCCCTCTTTTTAAAAGTAAATTGAAAATTATAATACACATATATATATCCATATATATATATATATATAGATATATATGTATATATATATTTATATATATTTATATAATACATTAATATCATAAAATATAAATGGAGGTAATTGAGGTAAATAATGTAAATAAATAAAAAATGATTGTTGATGGAAAAAATTATAAAAAAATGAATAAAATAAAAAATAAGCGAATAATTAAAAATATTTAGGATTTTTCTGATAATTACACATAATTTTAAAAAATTGGAATATTGTGGGGAAAATTTTTTTTTTTTAATTTCCCCTTCTTTCAAAAGTAAATTGAAAATTAAAATATACATATATAAATTCATATATATATATATGTATATATATATATATTAGGGTGCTTTTTTTTGGACTATATTTTTTTTTTTTCCGGTCCCATCGTGAAATTTTGTTGGAAATACAACAAAAAAAATTCTCTGAAAGTTTGAACCCTTAATATCAATTTTAAGTGCTCGCCCTGGTCATGCAAAGATTTCTCGTCTAAAATACACGTAAACTTGGATTTTTTTTCTCAAAAATTCTATAGTTCAGAGGCATTTTATGGCATAATCATGGCGATTGATAGGTTCTCTTCCGAATCGAACGCTCCACAAAAGTGCCCATTGCGGCAAAGCCATAACTCATACTGACGAGGTAGTACGGGCCACTAAACCTATTTTTTCTATGAAATTTGCGTTTTTTCGCCTTTATCTCATTACTAACATGAGTTACATGAAAAATGTAAATAAAAAACTTGAAGGAAATTTAATTTCCTACAAAAAAGTCTGCGACGCTATCTCGCTAACATCAATACTTCTAGAGATATTTCAATTTTAAGTTTATGAAGTTTTAAATTTACATAAAATATCACGTCAAATTATTAAAAAATATAATTTCTCTATTATCTATCACTAAGTTTTTAACAAACTACTTTTTTTTGAAGATGAAAGGGTAAGAAAATGTTAATAATCGAAAATATGTTAGACATAAAAATTTTATATATAAACATAATAACAAAAAATTCTTTATTTATCTTTTCCTTGACTGTATAGTGATTTTGTACACGATGGGTGCTCTGAGCGATGGTTTTGAACAGTCAGAAAAACTTTTTGCCTCCCCTCTTCATTATTTGTCAAAGCTTCATTGAATTTTTCAGCTAGTGCTACTCCTCGCTCGGCAATATCATTCACTACCTTCAAATTGTTGAATGTTTTAAGACATTGCTGATACTCTTCATTAGTTTTCCATGTATTTGGTTCTGAATTCAAAAATCCACAAGGAAGATTAAATTGTTTAAAGATAAATAATGAATTGTTCGTCACAAAATCACTTATATTTAGATCTGCCATCGAAGATATTGCACTATAGGCTACTGCATAACGTTTACTAGACTTTTTAGGGACTACTGTAGTATTAATATTCTCTACAATTTTTAATTTTTCTTCTAGTGAAACCGTTTTATCAAAAAGTGCCAAGCCAGCTAGCTGCTCATGTAAATACCACAAATGCCTGCATAATTTATCCAGAGCTGCATTTGCAATATCAGGATGAATGTCTCGATATTGTATGAGACTTTTCACTAATTCCAAATCTGAATTCGGTGCTTTTATCGCATTTGGAGCCGTGAACCATATTTTAACATAGAATAATACGATAAAAACACATATTTTACGTAAATCATTCACTTCTTTGATTGAAATTTTGAACTGACTGCGGAACATATATATTTTCAAGCAGTAGAGAGCTTTTGAAAGCCATCTTGCATGATGACAAGCTCCTGGCGCTGTAAATTTGACTTCATGACTTTCTATACCATCCAAAAATATACGACTCAGCATCAAAAACTCTTTGTAGTCATCTCTTGGATGATGAGTCTAATGAGATAAAAGAATGAATAATTTAAAATAAATACACAGTAAAAAAATTGATCTTTCGAAAAATCGTAAAATTATTTCTGTTCAAAAGAAAGTATGAAAGTAATGGAATTGAAAGTATGAAATTAAACAATTATTTGAAAGCATACCTTTAACTGATCTTCGATAAAATCCAGTATATCTTGTTTTTTATCGTTTAAAATATCTGCTATAAGCTCATCTTTTATGCCAATTTCATACACTGATGTATCAATCTTTGGCCAATAGTCTCGAAATCTTTTGAAAATTGGCAGAGTTGGACCATTCGTAACTGGCCAAGCCACTTCTGCCACATTTCTCAACATTAATTCCGATATATGATGGCGACAAGCAAGGTACAGCAAATCACGACCAATCATTTTTTCGAAAATAGTACAAGCGCCATTTACATCACCTGAAAAAGTTTATTGTATTTTAGAATTTAAATTTATTATAATTATGAAATCTAAAATTGAATTTTTCAACATGTTTATTCATGAAAACTTTCGTTGTTATAATTCTTTGTTGCTTCAATTCGCCGTATGGATTTTAAATATTACATCAATAAAAATAATCTGGAAAACGGTCGACCCTAAAGGCCATCCCTGCAACGTCCCGCTAATTTTTAGCACCAAGCGTTTATGTATATGATGTTTTCGAGCTCTTCGAGCTCAAAAATGTATTGTTTCTGCTGTTTTTGAGCTCTTCAAGCTCAAAAAAAATTAGTTCTCCAATAGATTAAGCTCACAGAGCTTAAAAAGATAGCTGTTCTATGCTTTTGAGCTCAAAAATTTAATGGAAATTTAATAAAACACAATTTCTTAATTTTCCAGCTGCCATAACTTTTGAATGAGTTAACCGATTTTCACGCGGTTGGCGATGATCGATGTAGTTTTTTGAGTATTATAAAAGAATTAAGACCACTAATCGATCATATGAAAAATTTCGGAGTTATTGCAAAAAAACACTTTTTTCGATTTTTTTCGTTCACGATATCTCACGAACAAATCAACCGATTTTCAATCGCTTGAGCGTGATCGACGTTGTTTTTCAAGCTTGAGAGCTGATTAGTTTTTGGAATTGATCGGTCAAGCCGTTCAAAAGTTATTCCGCAAAAACCACATTTCAAAAAATTTTTTTTCTTAGTTTTTTTGAGTTTTTTCAAAATCTGCCGGTCAAAATCGTTTCAAATTTTCACGAAACCCAAGTTTGATGAACCTCTTTAGAACGCAACGTTGTTGGTTTGATTCGGTCAAGCCGTTCAAAAGTTATAAGCAGGTCACATACTTACACACATACACACACACCCACACACACACATACATACAGACACAGTGATAACCTCTCAGGAGGAGTCAGGGAAGATTCCTAGGACCTCAAAACATCGAGATCTGTTGAAAACTCGATTTTTGCAAAACGGGGTAAAACCAATAACTTCCCGATTTTTCGAAAATCTTGGATTTTCTTAGCGGGAAGTTAAAAAAACTAATTAAAGCTTTGTAAATTATTTTGGGAGACTTGACTTAACTACTTACTTTTTTGAAATTAAAGTATAAATAATTTATTACCTGAACAAAATGAAAATTTACCAGTATTTGAGCTAGTTGTGTCGAAACACATCGCTTTAATTTGATCACAAAGATCCCATTCAGTTAAAGTGTTGAATATGGCTGAAGCTTGACTCGATCCAGTGCCATCAGAAAGAAATGGAGCTTCTAGAATTCTTGAAGTATTTGTTCCAGAAATATGTATCGCCAGTCGTTCTGCTTTCAGTGTACCCTGTCCTGTAGGAAGCTTCTTACCATCCCAGTGAACTACAAAAGAATCGTCGTCTTCTTTCCTCTTCTTTATTGTATCAACAATTTCTTCACGTTTTGCAATACGTGCGTTACGAATTGAGGAGTAACTTAAATTATATTTATCGATATCAAGGCCCAGGCTTTTTATTACAGCTGCTATAATAAACATCGCATTTCTATCGGTAGTTTCAGTACGATCAAGTGCTGATACGAGTTCAGAAGTCAAAATGTGGAACTTTTTTATTTTCGGTGCAGGAATTTCATTTTCATAATCGGAGGAAGGTCGTTTTAATTCGCTAGAACTCGATACGTTACTGGAGAAACTGGTTAAGGTTGTTTGTTGAGATAATCTAAGACCTAGAATGGAACATTTTTAGTGGTTAATAATTAAACTTGATAGTTATAAAGAAGTGAAAAAAAAATCTTTAAAAATACAAATTTTTTTGGTAATTGTTTATAATCGCGGCTTCACCGTTTTCGGAGAATGAAATTAATTTTCTTGAACCAATTATTTATTTTTTTTCTTAAATTTCATCAGAAATTGAATATTTGAAAATGAAAACAGCCACGACTCTGAACAATTGCCAACTTTGTTAAGTATTTAATATTTTATTTATTGTAACCATTGAGTGAATATTTAAAAACTAACCTATTTCTTCTTCAATGTTGTTATTAGCTTCATTATCTACGTCGTATTCCATAGCTGATTGATTATCAGAAATCATTTCTGGTGAAACATAGGTTACTGGCAAACGTTTATTACCATTCTTCCCTTGACACTCAAATAAAAAGTTTCTAAGTTCTTCTGGCAAGTTTTTAATTGCAGCGCCATTGGAAATATCAAACAATTTATCAAGTTTTTCCGAAAATTTGTTTACATTGCTTTGTTGAACTTTTGATTTTTTTACTTTTTTACGGTGTTTTTTAATGTTAATATATTCGTCATAAAACTTTTGTAGCTTTTGCTTACTGTGCTGAGGACGAATAGTTGGGATCAAAAAGCCGGCCCAAACAGCATTAATCTCATTAATAACATTCGATGCACTATTCCCAACAGTTTGTTTTAAAGAATGATGCTTGTACATAAACAAGCTCAAAACATCGCGATATGAAGGTAACTTATTGTTATTGACTGTTTTTATTTCAAACCCGATTAAATAATTATAGATTTTGTCACCAATTTTTTCACACATTGTTAATAATTATAGGTTGAGAATATGTAAATTTGAACAACTGGTAAATTTGAAAAAATAACGACGGAGCCGTACAGTTTACAGTCTCCTTACATCGTGCATGCAGAGAAGAAATTCTTACTCATACAAATCGGGCACATGAAAACAAATTTGAACTCGCTGGTTATGAGAGAAATTAAAGACAACAGAGTCAGGGCGGCTAGGTGGTCTAGTGGAGTAAGTCTCCGGCAAAGCATCGCTAGATTCCAGGTTCGATTCCTGGCTCCGTCGTTATTTTTTCAAATTTACCAGTTGTTCAAATTTACATATTCTCAACAAATATTCTCTCGTAGATTAATGATTTGCACACCCGCATCTCATTTATTAGACGGCATTGCTGTCTTACGGGCTTCTCATCGGAAGCAAAGGATTGAAAGGGGTAAACATAAACATCTACACACTACAGTCTCCTTACATCGTGCATGCAGAGAAGAAATTCTTACTCGTTAATAATTATAATTTTGAAGAAAAAAATACGTAACGCAACGTTAACAGCAAACAATAGACACTTGAAGGTTAGCGTACACGAATCTTCGTTTATCACCCCCGCGACACTAGTAATAAGTGGTAGGAAAGAAAGAAAGCGCTGTAATCGAGCGGAAAATTCAGTGAGTTAATTCAAGGTCAAGCCGTAATCTGATTGTTACGCGGAGAGGAGTGGGAGATCTAAGTTAACAAGAAATATTCGGCGCTGAAATACACACGTACATTTTACCTCTTTCTTCTTCTCGTTACGCATTTTAACTTTAGCTACAATTTTATAAGCCACAAAAATTTCCACTGACATATTTTCGATTATTGACATTTTCTTACCCTTTCATCTTCAAAAAAAAGTAGTTTGTTAAAAACTTAGTGATAGATAATAGAGAAATTATATTTTTTAATAATTTGACGTGATATTCTATGTAAATTTAAAACTTCATAAACTTAAAATTGAAATATCTCTAGAAGTATTGATGTTAGCGAGATAGCGTCGCAGACTTTTTTGTAGGAAATTAAATTTCCTTCAAGTTTTTTATTTACATTTTTCATGTAACTCATGTTAGTAATGAGATAGAGGCGAAAAAACGCGAATTTCATAGAAAATATAGGTTTAGTGGCCCGTACTACCTTGTCAGTATGAGTTATGGCTTTGCCGCAATGGGCACTTTTGTGGAGCGTTCAATTCGGAAGAGAACCTATCAATCGCCATGATTATGCCATAAAATGCCTCTGGAATATAGAATTTTTGAGAAAAAAAATCCAAGTTTACGTGTATTTTAGACGAGAAATCTTTGCATGACCAGGGCAAGCACTTAAAATTGATATTAAGGGTTTGAACTCTCAGGGAATTTTTTTTGTTGTATTTCCAACAAAATTTCACGATGGGACCGAAAAAAAATAATATAGTCCAAAAAAAAAGCACCCTAATATATATATATATATGTGTATATATGTATATATATATATATAGATATATATGTATATATATAATCATATATATTTATATTATACATTAATATAATAAAATATAAATGAAGGTAATTGAGGTAAATAATGTAACAAAATAAGAAATGATTATGAATGGAAAAAATTATAAAAAAATGAAATGAAATGAAAAATAAGCGAATAATTAAAAATATTTGTGATTTTTCTGATAATTATACATGATTTTGAAAATTTGAAATATTGTGAAAAAAAATTTTTTTTTTCAATTTCCCTCTTTTTGAAAGTAAATTGAAAATTATAATATACATATATATATTCATATATATATGTATATATATATATATATATATATACATATATACATATATATATATATATATATATATATATATGTATATAGATATATATATATAGATATATATATATGTATATAGATATATATATATAGATATATATGTATATATATATTTATATATATTCATATTATACATTGATGTAATAGAATATAAATAAAGGTAATTGAGGTAAATGATGTAATATAATAAAAAATTATTGTGAATGAAGAATCATAAAAAAAATGAAATAAAATAAAGAATAAGCGAATAATTAAAAATATTTAGGATTTTTCTGATGATTATACATAATTTTAAAAAATTGAAATATTGTTGAAAAAATTTTTTTTTCTATCAATTTCCCTCTTCTTAAAAGTAAATTGAAAATTATAATATACATATATATATTCATATATATATATGTATATATGTATATATATATGGATATATATGTAAATATATATATTCATATATATTTATATTATACATTAATATAATAGAATGTAAATAAAGGTAATTGAGGTAAATAATGTAACAAAATAAAAAATGATTATGAATGGAAAAAATTGTGAAAAAATGAAATGGAATAAAAAATAAGCGAATAATTAAAAATATTCAGGATTTTTCTGATAATTATACATGATTTCGAAAATTTGAAATATTGTGGAAAAAAATTTTTTTTTTCAATTTCCCTCTTTTTAAAAGTAAATTGAAAATTATAATATACACATATATATTCATATATATATGTATATATATATGTAAATATATATATATATATACATATGTACATAAATATATACATATATATATATATATATATATATATAGATATATATGTATATATATACTTATATATATTCATATTATACATTAATATGATAGAATATAAATGAAGGTAATTGAGGTAAATGATGTAATAAAATAAAAAATAATTGTGAATGTAAAAATCATGAAAAAATGAAAAAAAATAAAGAATAAGCGAATAATTCAAAATGTTTAGGATTTTTCTGATAATTATACATAATTTTAAAGAATTGAAATATTGTCGAAAAAATTTTTTTTTTTCAATTTCCCTCTTTTTAAAAGTAAATTGAAGATTATAATATACATATATATATTCATATATATATGTTTATATATATATATATATATACATATATACAAATATATATATATATATATATACATATATTTATATATATATTATATATATATTATATATATATATATATATATATATAGATATATATATATGGATATATATGTATATATTGTAACGTGGCAGTTCTACTGCGCGTTCCACACGGCTCCCCGAACTCTGGACGGACCACCGACTTAGGGAGCACGCGAAGTAGACCGCGGCTCATCTCGAAAAAGAGCGCCAGGACAATAGTCACGCATCCGAGACTCTAAGAGGGGACCATCGCCGGTTTAGCGAATAAGACTTTTCAGGATTTTTGTTTATTTTTTTTTTGGGTGGCGAGTAAATGCGGCTTCGGACAGGGGATCGGCAGCAGATTCGAACGATGTTACTGGATAGCAATCGCGGCGGATCGCGACGAAAGGAGGGCCTCGCACGAGGCTACGGAGAGAGCGTTAACGGAGAGCTCTGCCGCGAGGGAATCCAAGGCGGACGAGATTCCCGTTGGTGGCCGGCGGGCCGTAGCCTCCCCCCCCCCCCTCCGTCGCCCAACTGACGACAGGTGCCCTCGCGAAGTCATCACCACGCCACTGCCAAGCTACGGGGTACACGAGACTGGTCAGCCAATCAACACCCCGCGACAGCGGAATCCAACGATAGCGATACGCTAGATTGTAAGAATTGCGTAACGAGAACCCCAATGCGAGCGGGAAAATTTTGACTAGGGATGACGCCTATGTTCGGGGCATGTTCGAATTGCGGCTCCGATTTGCAGGACCCAGCACTTGAGTCCTGGCGACCGTTCGAGATAGTTGCGTGGCGAGGAAATTTAAATTAAAAAGAAAAAAAAGCAAAGATATCGTGTGATTGTTATGGCGGAGACGGACGTAGGAGGATTTTTGGTGTGGCTGAGGAGCGGTAAGCGCTTATAATTCTTTGCGGGCATATTTCGAGCGCAAGTTAAATTGGCACACCGATAAACGGTCGGCCCACGCAATCTTAGAGTTAGAGTAGCGCTCAAAATCTGTTTGCCGATCTCCTTGAGGATGACCGTTGCCTGAGTTTCGCGATAACGTGTAGAGTCCAGGGGATCCTTGTAGAGTCTCGCGTCAAGTCACGGTTTCGCGTGGGGAACAATTTCGGAGTGAAATTGAGTGCGGCCAAATTCCGCTGCACAGGGTCTCGTCGAGTCTGCGTACGTGAAAAGGGTGGTGAACTTAGAGGGAATAGAGACTACGACTTGAGCTCGGATGCGTCGTAATACGCTATACACTCGCGCGATTAGAAAAGCGTTCTAGAGTGATTAATTTGGTCGCGATTAGCGCGTCGAGGCACGTCCTTTTTGATTTAGTTTATGAATTATTGTGCATCAGCAAAGTTGCGACTAGCGCCCGTAGAAATAAGATACCAGCTAGATTTAATCAGAACTGCGATTAGCGCGTCGAGTACGATCTAGATTACGTTTTTGTTTAGCAGTTTATAATTGAGTGACGATTAGCGTCGTAGTTGAGGCCGATCGCGGGCAGCGCGTCGAGTCCGATTTTGTTTTTGGTTTTTGCGAGTTAAGGTATTGTTAAGACGGCGACTAGCGCAAGAAGGCCGTAGAGGTCTCCTAGATTTATTCATTTTTTTTTAATTTTTTTTATTTGGTTTGTTTCTCCCTTCCTTATTTCTTTTGGATTAAATTTAAGCCGTTGTATTCGAAATTGCAAAGGACGACTTGCGCAGTCGTATGATTATTTTTATTTTTAATTTTTTTTTTGTACCATCGCTAACGAGAAATATATTATTGGAATTTTTTTGTGATTTGGCCAAACCACGCATTGGCTTACTTGTGTGACATCTCTCTCTACCCAAAATTTACCCCTCCCCTCTCCGCGGTACTGAGCTATCGAGTATATAATCGCGATATTTCGCATTACCGATTTCGAGGCGTGTTAATCACGCCAGGCGCCCAACAAATCTCGCGGTATTGTTTCAGGTCCAGGGTACATCGGGGACGCCGATTTATTGTGTACGAGGTAAGTTTTCGGTCATTTTTCTCCGAGTGATCGAGGTGCAGAAAAATCCACGTCACAATATATATTTACATATATTCATATTACACATTAATATAATAGAATATAAATGAAGGTAATTGAGGTAAATAATGTAATGAAATAAAAAATGATTGTGGATGAAAAAAATTATAAAAAAATGAATAAAATAAAAAACAAGCGAATAATTACAAATATTTGGGATTTTTCTGATAATTATACATAATTTTAAAAAATTGAAATATTGCGGGAAAAATTTTTTTTTTTAATTTTCCTATTTTTAAAAGTAAATCGGAGATTATAATATACATATATATATTTATATATATATGTATATATATATATATAAATATATATATATATATATATATATATATATATATATATATATATATATATATGAATATATATGTATATATATATATATAGATATATATGTATATATATATTTATATATATTCATATTATACAATAATATAATAGAATATAAATGAAGGTAATTGAGGTAAATAATGTAAAAAATAGAAAATGATTGTAAATGGAAAAAATTATCAAAAAATTAAAAAAAATAAAAAATAAGCGAATAATCAAAAATATCTAGGATTCTTCTGATAATTATACATGATTTTAAAAAATTGAAATTTTGTGGAAAATTTTTTTTTTTTCCAATTTCCCATTTTTCAAGAGTGATTTGAAAATTATAATATACATATATATATTCGTATATATGTGTATATATATTTATATATATATATACATATGTATATATAAGTATGTATATGTATATACATATGTTTATATATACGGATATACATTTATGTTTATATTTGTATATATTCATATTATACATTATTATAATAGAATATCAATGCAGGTAATTAAGGTAAATAATGTGATAAAATAAAAAATAAGCGAATAATTAACAATATTTCGGATTTTCCTAATAATTATACATAATTTTGAAAAATTGAAATAATGTGAGAAAATTTTTTTTTTCCGATCTTCTATTTTTCAAAAGTAAATCGAAAATTATAATATACATATGTATATATATATAGATATATATGTATATATATATATATATATATATATATGTATATATATATATATATGTGTGTGTATATATATATATATATACATATATATATATATGCATATATATGTGTATAAATTGTTATATATATTTATATTATACAATTACATAATAGAATATAAATGAAGGTAATTAAGGTGAATAATGTAATAAAATAAAAAAAATTGTGATTGGGAAAAATTATAAAAAAATTAAATGAAATAAAAAATAAGCGAATAATCAGAAATATCTTGGATTTTTCTGATAATCATACATGATTTTGAAAAATTGAATATTGTAAAAAAAATTTTTTTTTTTAATTTTTCTTTTTTTGAAAGTAAATTGAAAATTATAATATACATATATATATTTATATATATATTAATGTAATAAAATGAAAAATAATTGTGAATGGAAAAATCATGAAAAAATGAAATAAAATAAAAAATAAGCGAATAATGAAAAATATTTATGATTTTTCTGATAATTATACATGATTTTAAAAAATCGAAATATTGTGGAAAAATTTTTCTTCTATCAATTTCCCTCTTCTCAGAAGTAAACTGAAATTTATATTATACATACATATATTCATGTATATATAGATATATATGTATATATATATTTATATATATTTGTATTATACATTAATATAATAAAATATAAATGAAGGTAATTGAGGTAAATAATGTTATAAAATAAAAAATGATTGTGAATGAAAAAAATTATGAAAAATGAAATAAAATAATAAATAAGCGAATAATCAAAAATATTCAGGATTTTTCTAATAATTATACATAATTTTGAAAAATTAAAATAATGTGAGAAAAATTTTTTTTTTCAATTTTCCATTTTTTCAAAGTAAATTGAAAATCATAATATACATACGTATATATATACATATATATATATATATTTATATATATATATATATATATATATATATATATATGTATATATATATATATATATATATATATACATATATATACATATATATGTATATTTATATTTATATATATTCATATTATACATTAATATAATGGAATATAAATGAAGGTAATTGAGGTAAATAATGTAATGAAATAAAAAATGATTGTGAATGGAAAAAATTATAAAAAAATGAAATAAAATGAAAAATAAGCGAATAATTAAAAATATTTAGGATTTTTCTGATAATTATACGTAATTTTGAAAAATTGAAATATTGTGGAAAAATTTTTTTTTTTTCAATTTCCCTTTTGTCAAAAGTGAATTGAAAATTATAATATACATATATATATTCATATATATATATATATATATATATATATATATATATATATATATATATATTCATATATATATATATATATATATATATATATATATATATATATATATATATATATATATATATGTATATATATATTTATGTATATTCATATTATACATTAATATAATCAAAAATAAGCGAATAATTAGAAATATTTTGGATTTTTCTGATAATTATACATGATTTTGAAAAATTGAAATATTGTGGAAAAAATTTTTTTTTTTTCAATTTCTTTCTTTTTAAAAGTAAATTGAAAATTATAATGTACATATATATATTCATATATATATGTATATATATATATATATATATATATATATATATACATATATATATATACGTATATATATATATGTACATATATATGTATATATATATATAGATATCTATGTATATATATGTATATATATATATATATATATATATATATATATATATATATATATTGTAACGATTTAGGCGTTACGTCAATAAAATATGGATCCGCGAGTTTACTTATTATCAAATCAAAGGCGTGAACAAAAATATCGTGATAAATGCTTTTAATGCAATATACGTGTTTCTTGTTTAAAGTCTGAAACAAGACTGTTTTTACAATAATATCGGTTGGCGCAGCAACCTCATTCTTTTTAAAGACATAAGAGGTTTATAAACGTCTTTTATCTATGCTGACTACCAGATCATTAAAGAGGGGCCAAAACGGGTGATTTCACCCTTTGTAACACTACTCCCCCCCGAGGAAAAGAGTCGTCCCGACTCGGGAAAGATAAAATAATTATAAAACTATTCTAGTAGTCAGTGCTCAAAGGTGAGTTGGAGCTGTGGCTCTAAAAATTTAAGAACTCCCTTTTTTACTATCTGGCATTTGCCCACAGTCTCAATGTAAACCACAGAAAACCTTGAGCAGATAGTTGAGCGTTAAATAATCTCAAAAATTTATGTGCCATGTTTTATAAAGGTTAGTGTCAATGAGTGTTATGTGGCTTCATGAATTCAAAGTAATCCGCAACGGCCCAGATTGATGTCGGGAAGAAATTCAATCTTCTTCATGAAGGATCCCTCCGAAACAGGTTCAGATGAAAACATCGAACCGGGAACCGACAATTCCAGGACCAAATAAGATAAAAACAGACTTCTCTCCATTGGAAATAAGGAAATCGTGGGGTGACTGAATCCAGAGCTTCTTCTGAGACAGCACACCCTAGAGTTTGGAGGACAAATGTGAGTGGTGGTATAACAATTCAAATTCACTAAGTGAATTTGAGAGAATACTTGAATAAAATAAATGAAATATGTATTCAAAAGAAAAAAAACGATCTTATCTGAATCATTTCTGCATTCTTCTTCAAAATAAGACCACCAGTCATCTTCAGGAATCGGGAAAAGATTGGATGGGAAAAGGCTGTGTCAAGTAACCTGAAAAAGTACTCACAAAAACTGACACTTAAGGTTAATAAAATGTGAAAATCAAGCAATCGCTCATCGACCTCGAAAAATAATCGTGGCTCTTTTCACATTCATAAACCAAAGCCCGTCTGTTACAAAACTCGATTTCAGAGAAGAAGTTTCTAGAAAGAAACAATCGAAGAAAACAAATTTCAAATTGATTAGCAACGCAGAAATAACAAATCATTATAAGAAAAGTAGTCGTTGAAGACAGTTCTTTTTCGAAAAAAAAAAAATGGATACAAAAGAGCATACTTCTATAAATGCGGCTATGTTGGTAAAAGTATTCCTTTTCGAAAATCTAGAAGAACTTAGCGAAATAGAAAGTTCAAATTATTTTAACTCTCTATGGAGAAAGATGTCCTGCGGCCAACTAAACGCAGTTTCTGAAAAAGGAAGAAGCGGCTACCTATGCCAAAGCTGCTTTGAGTCACAGTGTGTACATTATTTCGAATGACACAAATAAATTATAGGAAAATAATTTTTGTTTCAATCATTTCTTTTTAGCTCTAAACCCGAATTTCTTCTACAAGAAGTCTCCCTTCATCTGACCTTTCTCAAAGAAAAAGCGCTATGTCGCTTATGCAAACAAAGTCTTTTTGACATAGTAAGAAAAACGGAAGGATGCGAGGGATGTGATAATGTGAAAGAAGAAATGAAGAAAATTTTAAATATTACTCGCCATTTCCCGTTAATGTAGTTTAATTTCAAAAATTAAGTTTTAGTTATCATAGTTTTTTTTTTTTTTTGTTAAGAATAAAATTCTTTCAATATTAAATTCAAAGGTTTAACTTTGTCCGTGTGTCATTGCAAGACAGAAATTAGAATCAACTTGGTCTGCTGTGGATTCTGCATTGATAACCATAACAGGAGCCGACAAAGAAGGAAAGGTTTGTTTTACTAGCCAATCTTCATGAACCTCATGAATAGTTCTGAGGAGCTCTGAAGAAATACTCGATTCTTCCTCACGAGAACGGGAACTCACTCGAGCAAAAGAAGTTTCTGGGGAAACTCGCAAATAAGCAATCAAATCTACTCTGAGCTCAGACGAGCGAATGAGGAGATCAAAATTTTTTGTCAATAAATGAGATTCGAAGTCGCGAAAATTACCTAACCTTCGACGAGCTTCTACAAAACAATTGCTACTGAATATCGATCTTTCCATCACCTTTACAGGCAATGAAGTCGTCTGCAGATGTCTATCTAACATAACCATTTGAGCGAAATGCTGAAAATAATAGCAATAACGATCTGGGTTCTGATACATCGAATCTAAAAGATTAATTCCAGCTACATTTCGATATTCTTCAAGAGGTTCTGTAAGTGTACAGACCTGGCGATCTGCTAAAAACCTCTTGGTGAAAGTTGTTTTTCCGCATCCGATATTTCCTTCAATAATAATCGTAAGCGGTCGAGTTTTACTCAAATGAATTCCGAAAGGTAAATTCTTCTCCCAATCGATGACCGACTGTAAAGAAGGCCAAATCGATCACAGTCGTCAAGGGTGTTCGTTTGAAGATCTAACCTCGAAGGATGTCCCTGGTCTTGGAGAGATTGTTCCAGGTTGATCCTCTTCAAAAGGAGCAAGACGATCCAAGTGAACCACTTTCTGACGTGAATGAGGAGATCTTCGGATTCTATAAACAACATCATTTATCCGGTTAACCACTAAGTAAGGGCTTTCCCAATTTCTTTGTAGCTTTGGACATCGTCCTTGCTGTCTTCGAGGTTGAAAGAGCGAGACAGAATCTCCAGGATTAAATTCTAAATCTCTGGCTCGAATATCATAACGAGTTTTCAATTTATCTGAAGCCATAGAAATTCTATTCCTAGCAAAGTGATGAATTTCTTCTAATCGTTGTTGTAATGAAAAGGCATAATCTGTTTGATGCTGTCTTTGCACAGGAACAGGGCCTTTCTCTAAATCTGACGGAAGTCGAAGATTTCTTCCAGTAAGCATGAGGGCTGGCGTCTGCTTCGTTGTCTCATGAATCGCAGATCTGTAAGATAAGAGGAAGAAAGGGATCCAGGAGTCCCAGTCTCTCTGATTCTGCTCTACGAAGGACGACAAATACTGTAGTAAAGTCCGATTCAGACGCTCTATCATGCCATCAGATTGCGGATGCAAAGGAGTCGTACGAGTTTTTCTAACCCTTAAAATCTGAGTAACCTCTTTCATTAAGGTCGACTCAAAATTTCGGCCTTGATCAGTATGAAGTTCTAGAGGGACTCCGTGTCTACAAATAAATTCTTAAACGAATGCCTGTGCTACAGTAGAGGCTTCTTGATCAGCGAGAGGAACCACTTCTGGCCACTTAGTAAAATAATCAGCAATAACCAAAGCATATTTATTTCCAGAATGGGTTATCGGAAGAGGTCCAAGAATATCCATCGCTATTCTTTCAAGTGAAGCTCCCACGTTGGAAATTTGAAGAGAGCTTTGTCCCTTCGCTCGAGGTCCTTTCTTTGCCGTGCAGATTCGACATCTTCGACACCAATCTTCAATGTCCATCCGGCAACGGGGCCAAAAGTAAAAGTTGCGAATTCTGCCTAGAGTTTTATTTGAAGCGAAGTGTCCGCCTGCAGAAGAATCATGATAAAGAGCAAGAATCTCCGGAACTCGTGACCTGGGAACCAAAAGTTGCCACCTGATTTCTTTCAAGTCTGCAGATTCTTATTTTCGGTATAAAATTCCATCAATTGAAAGAATAGAGTCCCATTGAGCCCAATAAATTTTCAAATCTGGCTCGGCTAAAGATATATCCTGCCAGTCTGGGCGAATTTCTGCTTCTTTCCAAGACTTCACTTGATTCAAAGTGTCGTCTTCTTGTTGCGATTTTCTCCATTCCCCCTGGTCATTTTTAAAAGAAATCTTCCGTATTATAAGAGAGGGGTCACGATTTTTCTCTAATCGTGCACACTTTTTACACTCTGGCATTTCCTCGCAGGGTCTTCGAGAGAGAGCATCGGCGTTTTCATGATGAATTCCTGCTCGATGACGAATATCAAAATCGTACTGACCAAGCCTTTCTAACCATCTAGCTACCTGACCTTCGGGAGATTTAAACAAAAGTAGCCACCTGAGAGAAGCATGATCTGTACGTATCAAAAATCTCCTGCCGTACAAATAATGATGAAAATGTACTACGGTCTTAACAACAGCTAAAAGCTCTCTACAAGTGACACAATAATTCCTCTCGGTTTTACTCAAAACTCTGCTGAAATAGCTTATCACTCTCTCTTGACCTCCCTGAATTTGTGACAGAACCCCGCCTATTCCTGAAAGAGATGCATCCGTATCTAGAATCAAAGGAATTTCGACCTCTGGATAAGCTAAAATCGGCGAAGAAATAAGATTTTCTTTTAATTTCTTAAAAGCCTCTTCGCATTCCGGGGTCCAGTCAAAAGGAATCTTGATTCCGGTCAAGTGATGGAGAGGTTTAGCTATACTAGCGAAACCTTTTACAAATCTTCTGTTATACGTACAAAGGCCTAAAAAGCTTTGAATTTGTTCTTCATTCTTAGGTGTCGGCCAAGAAGAAACCTTCTCTATTTTAGATGGGTCGGTCTTCACACCTTGTGCTGAAACGATATGTCCGTGGAAGCCTACTTCTTTCTGGAACAGATGGCATTTCTTTGGGCTCATTTTCAGACCCGCTTGCTTCAACCTAGCGAAAACTTGTCTGAGATTTTTAACTTCTGCTTCAAAGTTCTTGCCAAAAACGATTATATCGTCTAAATAAACGAGGCATATTTTGCCCGTGAGCCCATGGAGAATAGCCTCCATCATTCGTTCAAAGGTAGCCGGGGCATTACTCAAACCAAACGGCATAACCTTGAACTGCCGTAATCCTCCCAAACCCCCTAACAAAAGCTGTTTTTTCTTTATCTAGAGGATCCATTTCGACCTGCCAGTATCCGCTTTGAAGATCTATGGTGCTGAACCAAGTTGCACCAGCTATCAGGTCGAGTGTCTCGTCGATTCTGGGTAGAGGGTAAGAATCTTTCTTCGTTATATCGTTCAGCTTCCTGTAATCGATACAAAATCGTTTGGATCCGTCCATTTTGTTAACAAGGATGATTGGTGAGGCCCAGGGACTAGACGATGGTTCAATAACATCGTTCTTTAGCATGTCTTCCACAAGCTTCTTAACCTCTTCTCGGGCGTTGAGAGCGAGTCTTCGAGGAGCTTGTTTGATTGGTGAACTTTCTCCGACGTCGATCTTGTGCTTGACAGAAGTACATCGGCCCTTATCACCACTATCTTTGGCGAAAGAATCTATAAACTCTAGCAAAAGAGATTTAAACGATTCTGCCTGAGCTGAATTTAACGAAATCGAAGATTTCTCAACAAGGCTCTGTAAATGCGAAGGAAAACGTTGTTGCAAATCATCTTCCGAAAGTTCTATTTCTCGAATTCTAGGAGGAGTCCAATAAATTCCATTTCTATTTGTACAAAGAGTTATTTCACGATTGTTTGAAGCTAGCGAATTTCTCTTACTCGAGATAACACAGTTATGAGCTGTAAGAAAGTCTATTCCCAAAATACCTTCATCCTCTATATCTGCTATAAAAACCTTATGTGGAGAGTCGATACACCGAAAAAGGTTAATTTGGACAGTAGCCTGTCTCAAAACCGGGGTCGTCTCTCCAGTGGCTGTTCGCAGAGAAAAAGAGGGAACAATCTGGTCATCGGATTTAAAGAGATCCGATCGAACTACGGTTACTTCCGCGCCCGTGTCTATTACCCATAGACAATTGACGCCATTTACAGTACCGCGCGCGAAAAGACCAGACTGTCGTAGACTTCTAATTGAAAATTGCTCTCTAAGAGGGCTTTCACTTCTAACAATCTGCGATGATTTTCGCCCTGACAAATCATCTAGAATTAGTTTTTTGAGTGAGTTCCTGTTGAAGAACTTGATTGAGGATTTGCTTCCCCTATTTCTATATTTTTCTTACGCCAATTATAAGAATTTGGATTCGAGCCTTGCATCGGTTTTCCACTAATTTTCTTAATTAGAAAACAATGATTGGCATCGTGACCTGTTTTTTTACAAAATATACAAGTCAAGCTAGTTTGACTTGTCACGACCACGTTCTTATTTATACGCTGGTTTTGTTGGTTTTGATAAGAACCTCGATTTCTTGGTTTAAAATTGTTACTGTTATTTCTATTTTCATAATTTTGAGGTTTTGACTCCTCCGAGTGTTCAAAACTTCGCCTTCTTGAGGCGTTTTCAGACACCTCAATCCGACGAAGCTTGTTCAGCCCAAAATATTGCTTTCTCATTGCCTCCACCTCGAGGGCTTTGGCTGTTGCCTCCCGCAGAGAAGTGAGGCCCGATGTTCAAACGGCCATTTTAATTTCTGGATCACTAATTGCGTTTAGAAAGGCTTGAGTCGCTAATAAATTACGAGACGGCTCGTGATCTGGCAATGCTACACGTGAAAGCCGTTCTATATCCTGGCTAAGAGACGCGAGGTCTTCGTCTCGTCCTTGTCTCCTAGTCTGTAATTGAGCCGTGTACAGTTTCGTCAAGTGGTCATTTCCGTATCTTAACTTTAATGCAGAACTAAGTTTTTCATAATCAGAGATTTCTTCCTCAGACAACGCCGTTAAAACATTCAAAGCCGGCGTTCGAAGACAGGAGGCAAGACTGTGGGCCCTCATGGCGGAGTCCCACTGATTATGTTTAGCAATTGTATTAAACTGGCGTTCATAATCTGCCCATGGAATTTTTCCGTCAAAAATTGGCGGTTTTAAAGGATAAAGAGGTTTCTCATTAATCTGAGAAGCAACCTCAGGAAATATCGAATTATTTAATTCACTCAAATTAGAGTATTGAGGCTGAACCTGAGACAGAGGCTCGGAAAAATCAACCTCATTGTTTACTCTATTTCTACAAACTGGGGATTCAACTACTTCCCTAGTAAAAGTCACAGACCTTGAATCTCGAAGATCCTGGATTCGCCCTGGATGTCGGATCTCTTAAACAACGGGAACAGGAACAGGCGAGGGAACAGGAGAGGAAACAGGAGTAGCGACTCTAGAACCCTGTGGTGTAACAGCCGGTCCTCCAGTACCACTCATTTGATGAACGGATTGAAGGGCCGCCACAGTCGTCCGAAAAAGATCCTGAAGATAAGCTTCTGAACGCTCTCGAGCCTCCTGTTGCGCCGCCACAGTCGTCCGAAGAAGGTCTTGAAGATTAGTTTCTGAACGCTCTCGAGCCTCTTGTTGCTCCTGAAGCAGCTGGATTAGTTGTTGCTGCTGTCGAGCAGCAGCTTCTTGTTGTTGTTTTGCCGCTTCTTGTTGTTGTCTTGCCGCTTCTTGTTGTTGTGTCAAGATTTTCAATAGATCAAGTTGAGAGACCGTCGAAGGAGTTAAAAGAAGGTCCACAGAAGGTGTTGAAATTTCTTCTGGAACCCTCGGATTTTCTATGAGAGAAGATTCTTCTCCACTTTCTCTTCGACGTGAGCGCGTCATACGACTACAACTCATTGTATGTTACACGCACTGAATCGACTTAATGAACAAGAACTCAAGATCCCACTTCTGACACCAATGTAACGTTTTAGGCGTGACGTTAATAAAATATGGATCCGCGAGTTTACTTATCAAGTCGAAGAAATCAAGAGCGTGAATAACAAGCCAAAATCAAAGGCAAAATTAAAATGTTGTGAAAAGCTTTTAATGCCAGATACGTGTTTCTCGTTTAAAGTCTGAAACAGGACTGTTTTTACAATAATATCGGTTGGCGCAGCAACCTTATTCTTTTTGAAGACATAAGAGGTTCATAAACGTCTTTTATCTATGCTGACTACAAGATCATTAAAGAGGGGGCAAAACAGGTGATTTCACTCTTTGTAACACTATATATATATATATATATATATGTATATATATATATGTGTATATATATATATATATATATATACATATATATATATTTATATATATTTATATTATACATCAATATAAGAGAATATAAATGAAGGTAATTGAGGTAAATAATGTAACAAAATAAAAAATGATTGTGAATGGGAAAAATTATCAAAAAATGAAATAAAATAAAAAATAAGCGAATAATTAAAAATATTCAGGATTTTCCTAATAATTATACATAATTTTGAAAAATTTAAATAATGTGAGAAAATTTTTTTTTTTTTCAATTTCCCATTTTTTAAATTATATTGAAAATTATAATATACATATGTATATATATATATATATATATATATATATATATTTATATATATATATATATATATATATATATATATATATATATATGTATATATGTATATATATATGTATATATATATATATATATATATATATATATATATATATATATATATATATGCGTGTATATATATATATATATACATATATATATATATATACATATATATGTATATATATAGTTATATATATTTATATTATACATTAATATAATAGAATATAAATGAAGGTAATCGAGGTAAATAATGTAATAAAATAAAAAATAATTGTGAATGAAAAAAATTATAAAAAAATTAAATAAAATAAAAAATAAGCGAATAATTAGAAATATTTAGGATTTTTCTGAAAATCATACATAATTTTCAAAAATTGAAATATTGTGGAAAAAATTTTTTTTTTTCAATTTCCCCCTTTTTAAAAGTGAACTGAAAATTATAATATACATATATATATTTATATATATATATATGTATATATATATATATACATATATATATGTATATATATATGTATATATATATATATACATATATATATGTATATATATATATATGTATATACATATATACATATTTATTTACATGTCTTTATATATAATATACATATACATATGTACATATATTTTTTTACATACATTTATAATATACATGAATATAATGGAATATAAATGAAGGTAATTGAGGTAAATAATGTAATAAAATAAAAAATGATTATAAATAAGAGAATTTATGAAAAAATAAAATAGAATAAAAAATGAGCGGATAATTAGAACTATTCAGGATTTTCCCAATAATTATACAGAATTTTAAGAAATTGAAATAATGTAAAGAGAAATTTTTTTTTTTCAATCTCCCTCTTTTTAAAAGTAAATTGAAAATTATAATATACATATATATATTTATTTATACATATATGTATATATATATATATATACATATATACATATATATGTCGGAGAAGAATAAAGAGGATGCATCATCAAGTTAATTGGAAACTTGAACTTTGAATGAGTCCGCCGTATCAAGCGTCAAGCGTTATTCAACATGCTTTGAATATAGAACAAACAAATGAATTGTTCATAACAACGCTTGGATGAAATCGACAGTCACGGAAAAGCAAGCGAATTGACCGGACGTGTTAAGATCATCGCGCTTTCTATAATGGACAATCCACAAATTGGAAATCCTACATCCTCTCCGCCTTTCCGAGGCTTCACCCCGACATCAGAAGTGGGATCAGAATCTGCTTCTCACCGACCAGAATCTGCTTCTCGCCGATCAGAATCTGCTTCTCACCGAGAAGAGAGACGTGACGACGCAAAATGGCAAATGCTTTTGCAACAGCAGCAAAATAATTTCATGCAGATTATTGAGGCAATGAAGAAACCTTCTCAGACGAAAATCGAGTTACCTGACTTTGACCCAGAAAAAGTGAGCGATACTCGAGCTTGGATTCGTACGGCAGACATGTGTATGTCGGAGTATCCGTTAGAAGGAGCGTCGCTCATGAACGCTTTGAGCCGTGCGATGAAAGGAGAGGCATTATTCTGGCTGACCCAAAACGTATTTGCCAGAATAAATTGGAATGAATTTAAAGAAATATTTTCTCTACGATTTGAATGTCCGGAAACCCTCGCTGCTTTCTTAATGAATATCAATCAAGGAAGGCCAAAGGAAGGAGAATGTATCGCCGCTTATTCAGCCACTGTGATAACCTCGTTGATGAACCGATGGAAGAATCTCTCTATGGAACAGATTGCTGTGTCCTTCGTCCTCAGTCACATTTCTCAATTTGAACCACGACTTTAACGCCTTGCTTTCACGGAAGAAATTGAGACACGGAATAAATTACAAAAAGAATTGAAGGCGGTATATTACTTGAAGAGGAAAAACTCGGAACTTCACACTGAACAACGTCACAGCGAAGCAAAAAGATTTGAAGAAAAATCGTCTACCAGCCTTCTGAAATGTTTCACCTGTGGAAAGATCGGGCATAAATCGTCTGTGTGCTATCAAAGAAAAGAGAAAAATGCAGCATCAAATGTGTGGCAGAGAGATGCATCTACAAGCAGTGACACGAGGAAGCCTATAACCTGTTTCAAGTGCAAGGAACCTGGGCATTATTCTTCGCAATGTCCTGGAATGAATAAGAAGCCATCGTCAGGACGCTTCAATGGATCCAATATCGAACGACGAGTGGATATTTGTGAAGTGAATTCGCCTTCTGGCATTTTGAGGCATGCAGGTGAGCAGTTTTCATTTAATTTTGATTCTGGAGCCGAATGTTCTTTAATAAAAGAATCAGTGTCGTCAAGGTTCTCCGGGAAAAGACTTGATAATATCGTCACTATGACTGGAATTGGACAAACAAGTGTCCATAGTACTTTGCAAATTCTTACCAAAGTAAACATTGACGACATTGCCCTAGAAATTCTTTTCCATGTTCTGCCAAGTCATTATTTGAGGAGTGATATTTCGATTGGTCGTGAAATTTTGAGTCAGGGTTTGACTGTGCTTGTATCTTCTAACGAATTGAAATTAATGCGTGAAATCCGTGTCGATGCTTGCAAAATTGGAGAATCAATCGAAGTAAATTTTGACAAAATTGAGACTGACATTTCTTTTGAGTCAAAAGAACGGTTGCTCTCACTTTTACAAGAATTTAGAGAGCATTTTATAACCGGTACACCAAAGCAACCTGCTAAAACGGACCCAATGCAAATTCGCCTGAAAGATCCAAATAAGACGGTATATAGACGTCCATATAGATTGAGCCACGATGAACAAAAAATAGTTCAAAATAAAATCAAAGAGTTACTTGCTGCAAACGTAATTCGCCCAAGCTCATCTCCATTCGCTAGCCCTATCCTTCTCGTGAAGAAAAAGGACGGGTCAGACAGAATGTGTGTAGATTATCGAGAACTAAACGATAATACTGTACCTGACAGATTCCCATTGCCACTAATTTCTGACCAAGTAAATAGGTTACATGGGGCGAAATACTTTTCTAGCTTAGATATGGCATCTGGATTCCATCAGATCCCTATCCATGAAAATTCAATCGAATATACAGCTTTCATTACTCACAATGGACAGTATGAATATCTGTCCATGCCATTCGGGCTTCGAAATGCACCATCTGTTTTCCAGAGGGCCGTTTACAAGGCTTTGGGAGAATTGGCGAATAGTTTTGTCATTATTTACATGGATGATATTCTTATTGTTGCATCCAATGAGGACGAAGCCCTGGAGAGGTTGAAGCTTGTATTAAAAGTTTTGATAGATATCGGCTTTACTTTCAACATCAAAAAATGCTCTTTCTTGAAACAAAAAGTAGAGTATCTCGGTTATGAAGTTTGCAACGGAGAAATCCGACCAAATAAGAAGAAAATTTTAGCTTTAATATCTTTACCCGCTCCTAAAACGGTAACACAATTACGGCAATTCATTGGTTTAGCATCTTACTTCCGTCAATTCATTCCAAGGTTCTCTCAAATTGCGGCTCCTTTATACGCGCTAACTTCCGCAGCAAAAGGAAACATTGAATGGAAAGAATTACATGAGAATATTAGAACACAAATAATTTCAGTACTTACCAATGAGCCAGTACTGACAATATTTGACCCGAATTGTCTTACTGAATTACATACTGATGCAAGTTCGATGGGCTATGGGGCAATTCTAATGCAAAAAAAAGAAAATATATTGCGCGTGATTGCTTATTTTAGTAAACGTACTTCACCAGCTGAATCGAAATATCATTCGTACTAGTTGGAAACACTTGCTGTTGTTAACGCGGTTAAACATTTTCGACACTTTTTATACGGACGCAAATTTCTTGTCGTCACAGATTGCAACTCTCTGCAATCTTCGAGAAAAAAAAAAGATCTTACTCCGAGAGTGCATAGATGGTGGGCTTTTCTTCAAGCTTTCGATTTCGATGTAGTATACCGAAATGGAAAGAAAATGAGTCATGCGGACTTCTTTTCGAGAAATCCGTTACCAGATTCAATAAAAGAAAATTATAATAAACCCGAGCACAAAGAGGTCAATTTAACTAATCTCTCAAATACATGGCTTTTTGCTGAACAGCAACGTGATGAAGAAATTTCAAAATTAATTAAAAATTTAACTGAAGAAAAGTTGAATGACGAATTAGCAAAAACTTACGAATTACGCTCTGGAATTCTTTTTCGTAAAATACAAAGACACGGGAAAACGCGATCTCTACCTATTTTGCCACGAGCGTACAGATGGTCAGTTATTAACGCTACCCATGAAGCATTGGTACATTTAGGATGGGAAAAGACCCTTGAGAAAATTTATGATTCATTCTGGTTTGACGGAATGTCAAGATATGTTCGAAAATTCGTTGAAAATTGTTTGACATGTAAAATTTCCAAAACAAATTCGGGAAAAATTCAGGCTGAATTGCATCCCATTCCTAAAGTCGCAATTCCTTGGAATACCATTCACATCGACGCTACTGGCAAATTAAGTGGTAAAAATGATAAGAAAGAGTACGTTTTCGTTTTAATTGATTCTTTCACCAAATTTGTTCCTCTTCGTCATACATTGCATATTGATACTAGCAATAGCATTAAAGCATTGAAATCTGGTATTTCTCTATTTGGCTCTCCCACTCGCGTAATTGCGGACCAGGGTCGTTGTTTCGCGAATAGTGATTTTCGAGAATTTTGTTTGGCTCACAATATTAAGTTGCACTTGATTGCAACAGGAAGCTCGCGCGCAAATGGTCAGGTGGAGCGAGTAATGAGCACTCTAAGGAACATGCTAACTACCGTAGAAATAACCGGCGACCGGTCTTGGCAGGATGCATTGCCTGATGTACAATTAGCACTAAATTGCACGATCAACCGAGTCACAAAATCTAGTCCTCTCGAATTAATGATAGGAAAAGTCGCCAGACCTCTTGAGCTCATGTTTATTTCTGAGGAGGAGTATGTGGAGGACTTATCTGAAATTAGAACACTTGCAATCGAGAATATTAACAAAAATGCAGAATATGAGAAGGAAAGGTTTGACCGAACAAAGGCAAAAGTAATCAAATTTTCTTTAAACGAATTTGTTCTTTTAAAGAATGAAGAGAGAAATCAAACAAAATTAGATGCAAAATACAAAGGCCCGTATAAAATTATTGAAGTGTTAGAGGGCAACAGATATCTTTTGAAAGCTTTGAATTCCAATCGTACATTTGAATACGCACATGACCGGATGCGAAAAATGCCAGAGGGTAACATTCCGGAAGAATTGGAAATGTGTAAAGAAAATTTTGAATAATGAAATATTTAAGTGTGTAAATATTTGAAGTGTAAACTAAATACATGATTACTTTTGGAAAAATTGTTTACATGAAAGTTTGTAGCCGTAGCTCGGTCGGAATCGGAATTTCTTCAATGAAACCGTGAGTGTGCGGTGGGCAGCTTCATGTAACAGTTGTGTCAGAAAAATCACTCAAGGGAAGTGATTAGACATTGACCACTCAAGGGAAGTGGTCAAGAACATTTGTCACTCAAGGGAAGTGATAGAAATGTTGGTCACTCAAGGGAAGTGAACGAAATGTAAAAAATGTATTTAGTCTTTAAAATTATCCATATGTATCGAAATTAATTGCTTTGTCAATAAATGTGGGATTGGAACTGAAATTTAAGTTTTCTGTTCGATATAAATGATTAAAGTAAGATTGAATTCATTTAAAACGAACTTTTACTGCTGGAGAATTGAATTTCTTGCAGATCACTTCACATGGGGACATGTGATTTGTCAGGATGGCCGTGTCGGAGAAGAATAAAGAGGATGCATCATCAAGTGAATTGGAAACTTGAACTTTGAATGAGTCCGCCGTATCAAGCCTCAAGCGTTATTCAACATGCTTTGAATATAGAACAAACAAATGAATTGTTTATAACAACGCTTGGATGAAATCTACAGTCACGGAAAAGCAAGCGAATTGACCGGACGTGTTGAGATCATCGCGCTTTCTATAATGGACAATCCACAAATTGGAAATCCTACATGCTCTCCGCCTTTCCGAGGCTTCACCCCGACATATATATGTATATATATATATATGTATATATATATATACATATTTATTTACATGTCTTTATATCATACATCCATATAATAGGATATAAACGAAGGTAATTAAGATAAATTATGTAATAAAATGAAAAATGATGATAAATGAGAAAAATTGTGAAAAAACGAGATAAAATAAAAAATAAGCGGATAATTAGGGATATTCAGGATTTTCCTAATAATTATACATAATTTTGAAAAATTGAAATAATGTGAAAAAAAATTTATTTTTCAATTTCCCTCTTTTTGAAAGTAAATTAAAAATTATGATACACATATATATTTACATGTCTGTATATCATACATCCATATAATAGGATATAAGTGAAGGTAATTAAGGTAAATTATGTAATAAAATACAAAATAATGATGAATGAAAAAAATTATAAAAAAATAAAATAGAATAAAAAATAAGGGGAAAAATAGAAATATTTAGGATTTTCCTAATAATTATACATAATTTTGAAAAATTAAAATAATGTGAGAAAAATTTTTTTTTTTCAATTTCCCTCTTTTTAAAAGTAAATTGAAAATTATAATATACATATGTATATTCATATATACATATATACGTATATATAAATATAAATATATATATATATATATATACATATATATATATATATATGTATATATATGTATGAATATATACATATGTATGAATATATATGTATATATACACATATAAACATATATTTTTTTACATACATTTACAATATACATCCATATAATGGAATATGAATGAAGGTGATTAAGGTAAATAATGTAATGAAATAGAGAATGATTATGAATGAGAGAAATTATGAGAAAATAAAATCGAATGAAAAATAAGCGGATAATTAGAAATATTTAGGATTTTCCTAATAATTATACGTAATTTTAAAAAATTGAAATAATGTAAGGAAAAATTTTTTTTTCTTTCAATTTCCCCATTTTTGAAAGGAAATTGAAAATTATAATATACATGTGTGTATATATATATATATATATGTGTGTATATATATATATATATATATACGTATATATATATATATATACATATATATGTATATATATATTTATATATATTTATATTATACATTAATGTAATAGAATACAAATAAAGGTAATTGAGGTAAATACTGTAATGAAATAAAAAATGATTGTGAATGGAAAAAATTATAAAAAAATGAAATAAAATAAAAAGTTAGCGAATAATTAAAAATATTCAGGATTCTTCTGATAATTATACATCATTTCAAAAAATTGAAATATTGTGAAAAGAATTTTTTTTTTCAATTTCCCTTTTTTCAATAGTAAATTGAAAATTATAATATACATATATATATTCATATATATATGTATATATATATATATATATATATATGTATATATATATATATATATGTATATATATATGTTTATATATATTTATATTATACATTAATATGATAGAATATAAATGAAGGTAATTGAGGTAAATCGTGTAATAAAATATAGATTGATTATGAATGAAAGAAATTATGGAAAAATGAAATAGAATAAAAAATAAGCGGATGATTAGAAATATTTGGGATTTTCCCAATAATTATACATAATTTTAAAAAATTGAAATAATGTGAGAAAGATTTTTTTTTTCTTTTTCCCTCTTCTTGAAAGTAAATTGAAAATAATAATATACATATATGGGCTATTCCGCGTCAACCGGATCAGTCATCTCTCAGATATTTTTTTAATTTGGCATGTGGATTGTGTAAGGGGAGTTAGATTTTTGTGCCAAAGCGCGAATCTCATAATGCAAAATTCGATTTTTTATTAACAATAACAAATTAGACTCCCATTTTTTTCAAAAATTCATAACTTCGGCAACAAATTAGATACAATTTTTTTTTTTTTTTCAAATTACGCGGAAAGCTCCATAGAATTTAAAAAAAAATACGAAATGGTAAAAAAAAGTTGTTATCAATTGTTTATTTAACAATTAATTTTTCAAAGATTTTTAAAACAGTGACCGACACGATCAAAAATTTTTTTTAAAATTCTGACATGTTCCTTGAACTGTACTACAACCTGTGAATTAATTCCAGAGGGGTGTTTTCCTTAGTTTTCGAGTAAAAAATCATTAAAGGTGTCGATGCGCATGAAATTGCGGCGCGTCGAGTCTCTACGTAATGGCGGGCGGCTGGTTGCCGTCCACCGCTACCCCGCGGCGGCGTCGCGGCGTTATTTTAGAGTCATTTTCACGATGTAGGACATGATTGAAAAATCTGAAAAAAATACTGTACCTTCACAAGGCCTGCTCAAAGCGATAAGTGAAGTTTCAAGAATGTGTTTTTCACCGTTTTTTTATTACAGAGATTCAAAATAACAGTTACGCACCATGAGAGTGCACATAAATGATAATAATTACATAACTTGCTACTTATTTTAGTACTTATAATCACCCCCGAAGATATGTGGAAGCTGCGAAATGAACGCACTTACAATTATATATTTCATACAAATAAATCGCTTATTCTATGGATACAATCTATTAATCTTTGATCAAACTGGGCATTAAACTTAGAAATGTGAGCAAAGGTTTTCGTCATAACTTACATGGCTATCTTAGCGCATAGATTTACGGGTAAATGACTCATCAGAGGAAGAGTAAACCCTACATTCTACAGTTTTTATAGATAGAGGTAAAAATGAATGGAATCGTCGAGTGCCTTCAACCGTTATTGCTTGGTTCAATCGCGGCTTCAATAATTTTTCATGTTCTTCGTGTTCGCTGTTGCTGCAGAAGTCAAATGCGATATTTTTTAATGCACTCACACTCCATTCGAATAATTGCCTTGGAGTCAAAATAAGATTTTCATTGGGCCGCTGTAGGCTTGCACGTGCAGCAAATCTTTTCACAGTTCCACCAATGCCATCACATGGACTTTTTCCATGTGACGTTGCAAAGAAATGCCATTCAGCCTCGACATTGAAGTCGTCAAAATGATGAGTCAAATTAATGAAGTTGCTTTTATTTTTATATTGTGCACTAGCACCGTCAGTAAAATAAATCATTTTCTTGATAACTTCACTACCGAAGAACTCAAAAAGCTTACCGATTAGTTTCTTCTGAAACAGATGGACCGCGACTGTATTATGTTGTAGATTTTCTGATATGATAACGAAGCTTTTATGCTTTAAGTCCTCATTTTCAACATAATACACAACAAAAGGATGGATGGTAGCTTGATTGTTATTCCAGTGGAAGCTTTGAATTTCATCTTGAACAACAAATGCATAGTTTTCAGCAAAGTCACCCAAAACTAAGAACTCCCCTGGTTGTAGACGATGTTTTCTGTCTTTCAAATATGCACTTTGCTGTTTAGCAATGAAATCATGTTTCTTGAGGGCTATCGTCTGTTCCTTTAGCGTCTCGAGGAACGTTTCCGTTTCTTGCGTGATCGTTTCTAAAACAGATCGATCCGTATGAGTCCACCGTTTGTAGCTAATACTTTCTACGAAATTATCGTCGAATAAACTTTCCATTTCGTGTGTAACCATATCAAAACTTGGACAACTACTACAATCACCGAGATAGCACAAAGGATTTGGAGAGTCACACGATATCTGTTTTATCAAATCGTGGTACGTTCTTTTGAATGTCTGACAAATTGAGCTAACCGCCACCAACATAAGTTTCACATTCTGGTGAATTTTGCAAACACAAACTGTATGTGTTCCTGTTGGTCCAGCTAAAATACACTGCTTTGGGCGGAGTTCCGCGAATTTTGTAAATCCAATTTTATCATTCGGATGCTGTTGCTTGAACGCGGCGTAAGCTTCCTTCAGATCACACAAAACAAGTCGTTTTTGGACTTGATGTTTTGAACCATCCACATCGCGAAGAGTGACAAAATCTTTCTGACCAGGCATGATCCGACTTATTTCATCAGAACAGTAAAATTCCACTACATGAGAGACAACATCATCACAAAGAGTGCGAGATGGTCTTGGATCTGGGGAGGATCCAAATCCACGCTCACTTTGCAATATTTTAGCTTTACGAGCCATTCTATATGAACAATCAAATTGTAACTCCAATTCTCTGATGGACCAACTACGAGGAGTCATTGTGAGATATTTAATTTTGTCCGCGACACACTTCGCGTTGATAAACAATTCTTTCACATCACACAACAATTCTTGCCCGATATCATTCTCAAGAAACATTTCCACACTGCTCTGTTCACTAATTGGTGAAGGTGAAACAAGATCGTCACCACTCGCATAATTATGATTCATATCACTTACCTCGTTTTTATCAGATGGAGTAATTGTGTTGCATTTGTACAATTTTATTCGACAATCCATGCACACATATTCTCCTAGGTCCGGAAACTTTTTCCGTAATGCTGGTGTCACTGGCTTTACCAAATTTCGCACCCAATTATGGCCAACTCTTTGGAAAGGATTACAGCACCGTTTCACATCTGTTGTAGACATTGCTTTCAGAAATGAATTACTTGTGTGAAGAATGAGACGATGTATTGCACTGATCGCTACACTGGTATTCGATTGAATGTTATGCATTTTGAAATGCTCGAAATTTATACTCGTTCAGAATAGTGCTTCACCCACCCAACAACTCTTCTGATTGGTTGAATTCCACCAATGGGGCTAACATAATGAAGGTGCATTTCAATGTACCTGACTTTAGCCAAATGACCCCTTCGCGGAATCGAGGTGGTGCCCCGGACTACCTGGATAATGAAGGATTTAGGTGACGCATGCACAGGTGGACGTATTCCATATCCTGGAATATAGTGCTTCACCCACCCAACGACTCTTCTAATTGCTTGAATTCCACCAATGGGGCTAACATAATGCAGGTGCAATTCAATGTACCTGACTTTAGCCAAATGACCCCTTCGCGGAATCGAGGTGGTGACCCTACCTGGACTACCTGGATAGTGAAGGATTTAGGTGACGCATGCACAGGTGCAGGTATTCCATATCCTGGAACAACACTTGACCTGTGTTCGTAATTCATGTTTGAATCATAATGCGTCATAACAAATTTCGAATCTCTGTAATAAAAAAACGGTGAAAAACACATTCTTGAAACTTCACTTATCGCTTTGAGCAGGCCTTGTGAAGGTACAGTATTTTTTTCAGATTTTTCAATCATGTCCTACATCGTGAAAATGACTCTAAAATAACGCCGCGACGCCGCCGCGGGGTAGCGGTGGACGGCAACCGGCCGCCCGCCATTACGTAGAGACTCGACGCGCCGCAATTTCATGCGCATCGACACCTTTAATGATTTTTTACTCGAAAACGAAGAAAAACACCCCTCTGGAATTAATTCACAGGTTGTAGTACAGTTCAAGGAACATGTCAGAATTTTAAAAAAATTTTTTGATCGTGTCGGTCACTGTTTTAAAAATCTTTGAAAAATTAATTGTTAAATAAACAATTGATAACAACTTTTTTTTACCATTTCGTATTTTTTTTTAAATTCTATGGAGCTTTCCGCGTAATTTGAAAAAAAAAAAAAAATTGTATCTAATTTGTTGCCGAAGTTATGAATTTTTGAAAAAAATGGGAGTCTAATTTGTTATTGTTAATAAAAAATCGAATTTTGCATTATGAGATTCGCGCTTTGGCACAAAAATCTAACTCCCCTTACACAATCCACATGCCAAATTAAAAAAATATCTGAGAGATGACTGATCCGGTTGACGCGGAATAGCCCATATATATTTATGCATATATATATATATAATATATATATAATATAAATATATATGAATATGTATATACATATATATGTATATATATATTCATATATATTTATATTATACATAATTATAATAGAATATAAATGGAGGTAATCGAGGTAAATAACGTAATAAAATAAAAAATGATTGTGGATCGAAAAAATTATGAAAAAATGAAATTAAATGAAAAATAAGCGAATAATTAAAAATATTCAGGATTTTTTCAATAATAATACATAATTTTAAAAAATTAAAATAACGTGGAAAAAATTTTTTTTTTTGATTTCCTTTTTAGAAGTGAATTGAAAATTATAATATACATATATATATTCATTTATACATATATATATTTATATATATATATGTTCATATATATATATGTTTATTCACATGTATTCATATTATACATCCATATAATGTAATATAAATGGAGGTAATTAAGGTATATCATGTAATAAAATAAAAAGAGATTATGAATAAAAGAAATTATGAAAAAAGGAAATAGAATAGAAAATAAGCGAATAATCAAAAATATTTAGGATTTTTACAATAATTAAACATGATTTAAAAAAATTGAAATAATGTAAAGGAAATTTTTTTTTTTTTCAATTTCCCCCTTTTTAGAAGTAAATTGAAAATTATAATATACATATTGTTACAAAGGGTGAAATCACCCGTTTTGTCCCCTTTTGAATGATCTAGTAGTCATCATAGATAAAAGACGTTTATAAACCTCTTATGTCTTTAAAAAGAATAAGGTTGCTGCGTCAACCGATATTATTGTAAAAACAGTCAGTCTCTAGACTTTAAAAAGAGAGCTTGTGTCCAAATACATCTATTTTCTTTTCTAATATTCCTTGTTCGTGAGACTTCTTTGGCTCGGCGTTCGCTTAAATCGCACAGAGAACTCTTCGATCCTCTTAGATCTTTCGTAATTTCCCCCCGTTGTAACATTGGTGTCAGAAGTGGGATCTCTTCTGTGCCATTTGAGTGGATTTTGAGTGTAAAGAAGTATTCAAAATAATGCAACGAACTCCTACGTTGAGAGCATCACGCGCGGAGCGACGAGCTGCCGGACGCGTTTCGTCGTGCCAGCGCTCTCCTGAATCAGCGTTTCCTCTCGTTTCTCGTCGTTCGGAAGCTGAGGTTCAGCCCCAGCCCCAACTAGCTCTCTTGGCAGAGCTCATCCAGGGAAACCAAGATTTGCTGATGCGTCAGATTCAGCAGCAACAACAACATCAACAACTGCTACAACAGCAGCAACAAGAACAGCAGAATCTTCTGCACGAACTCCTCACGCAACAGCGTCAACAACAAGAAATCGTGTCCCAGGCGCTGATTGGGATCCTGCAAGGTGTGCAGAGGCTACAGAAGCGGCCGCAGGAACTCCCATTTCGTCCAATCCCATCTCCAGGTAGAAGGACTTCTCTTCCTTCAGTCCCGGTCCCAGCAAGGAGGACCTCCATTCATTCAATTCCGGATCAATTAAGGTCTGACGCTATTTATGGGGAAGGCGAAATTCCCTCTGTTGCTAAAAATTTTCCACCTGTTTATGTCTCGCGACAAGCTCAGGTTAGCTCTTTTCCGCGATGCCACGATGTTCCGTCACGTGATATTTCGGAAGTAGTTGAGCCTCCTGTCGCGTCGTCTCATCCTAGCGTAGATATTCAGGCAGAGTTCTTGGCCTTTTTAAAATCACGCGGAACTGTCAATGTTCTCCCTCCGCAGACTCAGAGCTCGTTCGGACTCAATCAGGTCTCTGTACCTCCCGCGAGTATTGTAGAGTTGCCCTCGAAACAATCGAATTTGAAGCCCGGTTCGTATGACGGTTCGTCTGCTTTGAGTCTATACGAACGTCAGTTTAACATGATTAGTAAGGTTAATGGTTGGAATCCGTCCCAGAAAGCAGCTAATCTGACAGCGTCTTTGTCTGGTCCGGCTTTGGTAGTTCTTGGATCGCTTCCAGATTCGGATTCTGAAAATTTCGACAGCATTTGTGCGGCTCTTAAACTCCGGTTTGGCGAAGAACATCTTTCGAAACTTTATTTTACTCAGTTCGAAAATAGACGTCAAGGGCCCAAGGAAGATTTAGCCTCTCTCGGAAATGACATCGAACGTCTCGCTCGACATTCTCTTACTGATTGTGCAGAAAAAGCTAGAGATCAGATAGCTTGGGCGAAATTCATTAATGCGATTCGGAATCCGGAGCTTCGGTATCATCTGAGGCTCGCAGCTCCAACTTCTCTACATGAAGCTATTATTAAGGGCTTAGAATTAGAAGCCATAAACGAGGCGGATTCAGGTTCGCGTCAACTTCATCGTTTGAGCCAAGCTGAACCTTCAGAAAATTCTTCGTCCCGTCCTTCAGTCAATCAGCCTAGCTCAGATTCTCTTCCAGGAAGGAAAAATAGTGGTTTCTCTCGTTATAATAGATCAAACTCCAATCGGCCTGTCTCAGAGTGCCAGTTTTGCGGCGTAAGAGGACATATCGCGAAGAATTGTTTTAAACTCGACCGTCAGTTGAAGACTGCGGAAGATTCGTGGCGCAAAATTGTCTCCAAGAGGGCTCCCTCTAATCCGGTTTGGGCAGCGCAACCTTCTGTTCCTCAGAATTCGGGAAACTAGCTACCGATGTATCGAAAGGGCAGATATCATCGGTTTCTTCCAAGTTCCTTAGCCCTATTGCTTCACAGTTCGTGGTTAGAGGCCTGCGTCGTACCGGCCTATATGCTAAAGGTTCCGTTAACGGACTCAGTTGTTTGTGGGTGATAGATACTGGAGCCGAAATTTCCGTCGTTCGTCCAGATATGATTTCGTCTCTTGCTTCAATTAATCCTTCTGCGTCTATTCGCACTGCTACCGGAGCAATTACCCCTGTCGTAGGTAAGATGGTCGTGCAGGTAACAGTAGCAGATTGTGTTCGATCCCCACATGAAGTTCTAGTAGCTGATATAGAAGATGAAGGCATTTTAGGCGTAGATTTTCTTTCCGCTCACAACTGCGTCATTTCTACCGGCGATTCGACTCCCTGTTCTGGTTACCGTAAAATCAACCTCGAAACGTCTAGATTTATCAACTCTTCTGAACAGAAAGAAACCCTCTCGTCTTTGCGCGTTTTAGAACATGTTTCAGACTCTTTAGTCGTTCCTTCTTATCTCACGGAACTCTTTACTAGGTCTTCTAAAGATTTAGATATCGCTCAGACTTATAGTCTCGTTTGTCTTTTTAACGATTTTAAAGAGACTTTTGCTAAAGACTCTGCCGACATCGGGAGATGTACCATAGCTAAGCATTCGATAGATGTAGGGAATAACGCTCCGATTAAACAGGCAGCTAGACGGCTTCCTTTAAACGGTCGCAGGGAAGTTGAAAAATTAGTAGAGGATATGAGAACAGCAGATGTTATTGAGCCGTCTTCTAGTCCGTGGGCTTCTCCCATTGTCTTGGTCAATGAAAAAGATGGTTCCGAAAGGTTTTGTATAGATTATAGGAAGTTGAACGAGATCACCAAGAAAGATGCATATCCGCTTCCTCTGATAGGAGATACCCTTGATTTAATTTCTGGTGCCCGTTGGTTCTCTACGATTGATTTACAGAGTGGTTATTGGCAAGTTGAAATGAATCCGTTAGACAAAGCGAAAACAGCTTTTGTCACAGGTTTAGGTGGACTTTGGCAATTTAATGTTATGCCTTTTGGCCTTTGTAATGCACCAGCTACCTTCGAAAGAGCGATGGAATTGGCCCTTCAAGGTCTGACTGGCAAGATTTGTTTAGTTCATCTCGATGACATCATTGTGTTTGGTAAGACTTTTGATGAAGAATTGGAAAATCTTAAGCAGGTTTTTAGTCGTTTATTCCAAGCTGGTCTAAAAATGAGTCCTAAAAAATGTCATTTTTTCAAAAAGGAAGTAACTTTTCTCGGACACGTCGTTCCAGCGGAAGGTGTTAAGACAGATCCTTCTAAAATAGAAGAGGTTTTGAATTGGCCTCGTCCCGATTCAAAAGCAAAGGTTCAAAGTTTCTTAGGACTTTGTACTTATTACAGACGTTTCGTTAACGGCTTTGCTTCTATAGCGAGACCTCTCCATGCTCTTACAGGAATTAAAGTTGTTTTAGATTGGACTCCCGAATGCGAAGGAGCCTTTGTTCTCCTTAAAAAATTATTAACTTCGTCACCGATATTAGCTTATCCCATCACCAATTCTCAATTCATCGTAGATTCTGACGCTTCTCTCTGTGGTATAGGTGGGGTTTTGTCTCAAATTCAGGATAATCAAGAGCGCGTTATTAGTTATTTCAGTCGGGTCTTGTCTAAACCGGAACGCAATTATTGTGTTACCCGTAGGGAATTATTAGCGATGGTAAAATCTATTTGCCATTTCCATCATCATCTTTATGGAAGGAAATTTTTGATTCGGACAGACAATGCTTCCTTAACTTGGCTTCTTTCGTTCAAATCACCTGAAGGCCAAGTAGCTCGATGGTTGGAGAGGTTAGGTCAATATGACTTCGAAATTAAACACCGTCCAGGAGTTCTGCATGGTAATGCTGATGCACTTTCTCGTCGTCCGTGCGGGGACGATTGCAAACAGTCCTCTCGTTCAAATGAACAGCTAGATCCCTCGCTTAAAGTTCGTCAAATTTCTCTCGTTGAAAATAAAGAAGACTGGATCATCGCCCAGGGAAAAGATTCAGATCTCCTCCTGGTTCGGAATTGGAAATCCACAGGAGTTAGGCCTCAGTGGGAAGAAATATCTTCTATGAGTCAGTCTTTGAAAATTTACTGGGCGCAGTGGGACTCCTTGTTTCTTGTCGATCAGTTACTTTATAGGAAATGGGAATCACCTGACTCCAGGTCGGTACGTTGGCAGCTTCTGGTTCCTAGAGAAAAGATAACTGAGATTTTGTCAAGCTTTCATGATTCACTTGTTGGTGGCCATTTTGCTTCTAATAAGACTTTAGGTAGGATCAGAGAAAGGTATTTTTGGGCTCACTGCCGAGCTGACGTTGAAAATTGGTGCAGAACTTGCACGGTTTGTTTAGCCAAGAAGGGACCTCGTGAAAAAGGGAAGAGCTCTCTTCAAATATATAACGTAGGAGCTCCATTTGAAAGAGTCGCAATGGATATCCTAGGCCCTCTTCCTCTTTCTAGGTCAGGAAATCGGTATGCCCTCGTGATAGCAGATTATTTTACAAAGTGGTTAGAAGTAGTCCCAATTCCGAATCAAGAAGCTAGCACCGTTGCTCGAGCTTTCATTCGAGAATTTGTCTGTCGTTACGGAGCTCCTCTTGAATTACACACAGATCAGGGTCGAAATTTTGAGTCGAATTTGATGGAGGAGTTCCTTCAAATTTAAGGGATTAGAAAAACTCGTACTACCGCTTTGCATCCGCAGTCTAATGGATTGGTAGAAAGATTGAATAGGACGCTTCTTCGTTATCTTTCTTCTTTCGTTGATCAGGATCAGAAAGATTGGGATGAGTGGATTCCCTTATTTCTTTTATCGTATCGCTCTGCAATTCACGACACTACCGTTTTTTCTCCAGCTATGATGTTGACAGGTCGGGATCTTCGACTTCCGTCAGATTTAGAAAAGGGTGTCAATTCTTCCGTGGCTTCGTCCCAGGTGTATTTTAATTCCGTTTTCCGTCAAAAATTGGACGAGGTTCATGGGTTTGCTAGGGAAAGAATTCGTATGGTCTCTGATAAGACTAAGGATCGTTATGATATTAGAGCTAGAAATTTAAAATTTGAGAAGGGAGATTCCGTTTGGTTATTTCAACCTCGTCGGCAACAAGGGCGTTGTCCCAAACTCCAAAGTAATTGGGAAGGTCCTTATTTTATTGTTGACCGGATTAACGACGTTGTTTTTAGAATTAGACGTTCCCCTCGTTTAAAATCTAAAGTCGTTCATCTGGATCGCTTAGCTCCTTATCAGTCAAGAGCATCGTTTCAGTAGCTCTCTGAAGGTTAGCAAGTTCGTTAAAAGGTTAAGGTTAGTTCGATGTTGTTCGATTCGAGAAATTTTGATACATCGATTTCTTTGGCTTGAAGAGTGTTTCGGTTCTGCGCTTGAATGGAGTAGTGAGCATTTGGTCGATCCTCTCTTATTTTTCTAATCCATATGTCAGTTTTTGTGAGTACTTTTCAGGTTACTTGACAGCCTTTTCCCATCCAATCTTTCCCCGATTCCTGAAGATGACTGGTGGTCTTATTTTGAAGAAGGACACAGAAATGATTCAGATAAGATCGTTTCTTTTCTTTTGAATACATATTTCATTTATTTTATTCAAGTATTCTCCCAAATTCACTTAGTGAACTTGAATTGTTATACCACCTCTCACATTTGTCCTCCAAACTCTAGGGTGTGCTGTCTCTGAAGAAGCCTTGGATTCAGTCACCCATTCCTTTTCCCTGTTTCCTGTGCCGGTTCTCAGAGGGAATCAGCTTTTATGTAGCCTAGGACCCAGAGTTCTTCCATGTATCGTTTCCCGCCTCGTCGTACATCTGTGTTTGTTTTACCGCACTATTTTCCCTAAAGAGGAATGTATTTTCTTTTCGACGGCGATCTGGATTTTTGTTTGTCTTCAAATTCATGAAGAACTCACTAACTCACCCTCAACACTTACCTTTATAAAACAAGGCACACAAATTTTGAAATTCAATTGAACGCTCAACTATCTGCTCAAGGTTTTCTGTGGTTTACCTTGAGACTGTGGGCAAATGCCAGATAGTAAAAAAGGGAGTTCTTAAATTTTTAGAGCCACAGCTCCAACTCACCTTCGAGCACTGACTGCTAGATCACATTTTTTGTAATTGCTCATCTTTTCCGAGTCGGGTCGACTCTTTTCCTCGAGGGGGAGTAATGTTACAAAGGGTGAAATCACCCGTTTTGTCCCCTTTTGAATGATCTAGTAGTCATCATAGATAAAAGACGTTTATAAACCTCTTATGTCTTTAAAAAGAATAAGGTTGCTGCGTCAACCGATATTATTGTAAAAACAGTCTTGTTCCAGACTTTAAACAAGAAACACGTATTACGCATTAAAAGCTTTTCACAACATTTTAATTTTGCCTTTGATTTTGGCTTGTTATTCACGCTCTTGATTTCTTCGACTTAATAAGTAAACTCGCGGATCCATATTTTAATAACGTAACGCCTAAAACGTTACATTTGGTGTCAGAAGCGGGATCTTGAGTTCTTGTTAATGAGGTCGATTCAGTGCGTGTAATAAACAATGAGTAGCGGTCGTATGACGCGCTCACGTCGAAGAGAAAGTGGAGAAGAATCTTCTCTCATAGAAAATCCGAGGGTTCCAGAAGAAATTTCATCACCTTCAATGGACCTTCTTTTAACTCCTTCGACGGTTTCGCAACTTGGTCTATTAAAGATCTTAACACAACAGCAAGAAGCGGCAAGACAACAACAGCAACAACTAATCCAGCTGCTTCAAGAGCAAGGGGAGGCTCGAGAGCGTTCAGAAACTAATCTCCAAGACCTTCTTCGGACGACTGTGGCGGCCCTTCAATCTGTTCAGCAAACGAGTGTCGCTGAAGGACCGGCTGTTACACCACAAGGTTCTGGAGTCGCTACTCCTGTTCCCTCTCCTGTTCCCTTGCCTGTTCCTGTTCCCGTTGTTCAAGAGATCCGACATCCAGGACAAATCCAGGATGTTCGAGATTCAAGGTCTGTGCCTTTTACTAGGGGAGTAGTTGAATCCCCAGTTTGTAGAAATAGAGTGAACAATGGGGTTGATTTTTCCGAGCCTCTGTCTCAGGTTCGGCCTCAATACTCCAATTTGAGTCAATTAAATATTTCGAGACTTCCTGGGGTTACTTCTCAGATTAATGAGAAACCTTTTTGTCCTTTGAAACCGCCAATTTTTGATGGAAAGATTCCATGGGCGGAGTATGAACGTCAATTTAATACAATTGCTAAACATAATCAGTGGGACTCCGCCATGAGGGCCCACAGCCTTGCTTCTTGTCTTCGGACGCCGGCTCTGAATGTTTTAACGGCATTGTCTGAAGAAGAAATTTCCGATTACGAAAAACTTAGTTCTGCACTGAAGTTAAGAGACGGAAATGACCACTTGACGAAACTGTACACGGCTCAATTACAGACTAGGAGACAAGGACGAGACGAAGACCTCGCATCTCATAGCCAGGATATAGAACGGCTTTCACGTGTAGCATTGCCAGATCACGAGCCGTCTCGTAATTTATTAGCGACTCAAGCCTTTCTAAACGCAATTAGTGATCCAGAAATTAAAATGGCCGTTGTAACATCGGGCCTCACTTCTCTGCGGGAGGCAACGGCCAAAGCCCTTGAGGTGGAGGCAATGAGGAAACAGTATTTTGGGCTGAGCGAGCTTCGTCGGATTGAGGTGCACGAAAACACCTCAGAAAGGCGAAGTTTTGAACACTCGGAGGAATCAAAACCTCAAAATTATAGAAATAAAAATAACAATAGTAATTTTGAACCAAAAAATCGAGGTTTTTTTCAAAACCAACAAAACAAGCGTGTAAATAAGAACGCGGTCATGACGAATCAAACCGGCTTGACTTGTATATTTTGTAAAAAAACAGGCCACGACGCCAATCATTGTTTCCTAATAAAAAAAATTAGTGGAAAACCGATGCAAGGCTCGAATTCAAACTCTTTTAACTGGCGTAAGAAAAATACAGAAATAGGGGAAGCAAATCCTCAATCGAGTTCTTCAACAGGAACTCACTCAAAAAACTAATTTCAGATGATTTGTCAGGGCGAAAATCATCGCAGATTGTTGATAGTGAAAGCCCTCTTAGAGAACAGTTTTTAATTAGAAGTCTACGACAGTCTGGTCTTTACGCGCGCGGTACTGTGAATGGCGTCGATTGTTTGTGGGTAATAGACACGGGCGCAGAAGTAACCGTAGTTCGATCGGATCTCTTTAAATCCGATGACCAGATTGTTCCCTCTTTTTCTCTGCGAACAGCCACTGGAGAGACGACCCCGGTTTTGAGACAGGCTACTGTACAAATTAACCTTTTTGGGTGTATCGACTCTCCACATAAGGTTTTTATAGCAGATATAGAGGATGAAGGTATTTTGGGAATAGACTTTCTTACAGCTCATAACTGTGTTATCTCGACTAAGAGAAATTCACTAGCTTCAAACAATCGCGAAATAACTCTTTGTACAAATAGAAATGGAATTTATTAGACCCCTCCTAGAATTCGAGAAATAGAACTTTCGGAGGAAGATTTGCAACAACATTTTCCTTTACATTTACAGAGCCTTGTTGAGAAATCTTCGATTTCGTTCAATTCAGCTCAGGTAGAATCGTTCAAATCTTTTTGCTGGAGTTTATAGATTCTTTCGCCAAAGATAGTGGTGATAAGGGCCGATGTACTTCTGTCAAGCACAAGATCGACGTCGGAGAGAGTTCATCAATTAAACAAGCTCCTCGAAGACTCGCTCTCAACGCCCGAGAAGAGGTAAAGAAGCTTGTGGAAGACATGCTAAAGAACGATGTTATTGAACCATCGTCTAGTCCCTGGGCCTCACCAATCGTCCTTGTTAACAAAAAGGACGGATCCAAACGATTTTGTATCGATTACAGGAAGCTGAACGATATAACGAAGAAAGATTCTTACCCTCTACCCAGAATCGACGAGACACTCGACCTGATAGCTGGTGCAACTTGGTTCAGCACCATAGATCTTCAGAGTGGATACTGGCAGGTCGAGATGGATCCTCTAGATAACGAAAAAACAGCTTTTGTTACGGGCTTAGGAGGATTATGGCAGTTCAAGGTTATGCCGTTTGGTTTGAGTAATGCCCCGGCTACCTTTGAACGGATGATGGAGGCTGTTCTCCATGGGCTCACTGGCAAAATATGCCTCGTTTATATAGACGATATAATCGTTTTTGGCAAGAACTTTGAAGAAGAAGTTCAAAATCTCAGACAAGTTTTCGCTAGGCTCAAGCAAGCAGGTCTGAAAATGAGCCCGAAAAAATGCCATCTGTTCCAGAAAGAAGTAGGCTTCCTCGGACATATCGTTTCAGCACAAGGTGTGAAGACCGACCCATCCAAAATCGAGAAAGTTTCTTCTTGGCCGACACCTAAGAATAAAGAACAAATTCAAAGCTTTTTAGGCCTTTGTACGTATTACAGAAGATTTGTAAAAGGTTTCGCTAGTATAGCTAAACCTCTCCATCATTTGACCGGAATCAAGATTCCTTTTGACTGGAACCCGGAATGCGAAGAGGCTTTCAAGAAATTGAAGGAAAATCTTATTTCTTCGCCGATTTTAGCTTATCCAGAGGTCGAAATTCCTTTTATTTTAGATACGGATGCATCTCTTTCAGGAATAGGCGGGGTTCTGTCACAAATTCAGGGAGGTCAAGAGAGAGTGATAAGTTATTTCAGCAGAGTTTTGAGTAAAACCGAGAGGAATTATTGTGTCACTCGTAGAGAGCTTTTAGCTGTTGTTAAGACCGTAGTACATTTTTATCATTATTTGTACGGCAGGAGATTTTTGATACGTACAGATCATGCTTCTCTCAGGTGGCTCCTTTCGTTCAAATCTCCTGAAGGTCAGGTAGCTAGATGGTTAGAAAGGCTAGGTCAGAACGATTTTGATATTCGTCATCGAGCAGGAATTCATCATGGAAACGCCGATGCTCTCTCTCGAAGACCCTGCGAGGAAATGCCAGAGTGTAAACAGTGTGCACGATTAGAGAAAAATCGTGACCCCTCTCTTATAATACGGAAGATTTCTTTCGAAAATTACCAGGAGGAATGGAGAAAATCGCAACAAGAGGACGATACTTTGAATCAAGTGAAGTCTTGGAAAGAAGCAGAAACTCGCCCGGACTGGCAGGATATATCTTTAGCCGAGCCAGATTTGAAAATTTATTGGGCTCAATGGGACTCTATTCTTTTAATTGATGGAATTTTATACCGAAAATGGGAATCTGCAGACTTGAAAGAAATCAGGTGGCAACTTTTGGTTCCCAGGTCACGAGTTCCAGAGATTCTTGCTCTTTATCATGATTCTCCTGTAGGCGGACACTTCGCGTCAAATAAAACTCTGGGCAGAATTCGCAACTTCTACTTTCGGCCCCGTTGCCGGATGGACGTTGAAGATTGGTGTCGAAGATGTCGAATCTGCACGGCAAAGAAAGGACCTCGAGCGAAGGGACAAAGCTCTCTTCAGATTTACAACGTGGGAGCTCCATTTGAAAGGATAGCAATGGATATTCTTGGACCTCTCCCGATAACCCATTCTGGAAATAAATATGCTTTGGTTATTGCTGATTATTTTACTAAGTGGCCTGAAGTGGTTTCTCTCGCTGATCAAGAAGCCTCTACTGTAGCACAGGCATTCGTTAAAGAATTTATTTGTAGACACGGAGTTCCTCTAGAACTTCATACTGATCAAGGCCGAAATTTTGAGTCAACCTTAACGAAAGAGGTTACTCAGATTTTAGGGGTTAGGAAAACTCGTACAACTCCTTTGCATCCGCAATCTGACGGCATGATAGAGCGTCTGAATCAGACTTTGCTACAATATTTGTCGTCCTTCGTAGAACAGAATCAAAGAGACTGGGACTCCTGGATCCCTTTCTTCCTCTTATCTTACAGATCCGCGATTCATGAGACGACGAATCAGACGCCAGCCCTCATGCTTACTGGAAGAAATCTTCGACCTCCGTCAGATTCAGAGAAAGGCCCTGTTCCTGTGCAAAGACAGCATCAAACAGATTATGCCTTTTTATTACAACAACGTTTAGAGGAAATTCATCACTTTGCTAGGAATGGAATTTCTATGGCTTCAGATAAATTGAAAACTCGTTATGATATTCGAGCCAGAGATTCAAAATTTAATCCTGGAGATTCTGTCTGGCTCTTTCAACCTCGAAGACAGAAAGGACGATGTCCAAAACTACAAAGAAATTGGGAAGGCCCTTACTTAGTGGTTAACCGGATAAATGATGTTGTTTATAGAATCCGAAGATCTCCTCATTCGCGTCAGAAGGTGGTTCACTTGGATCGTCTTGCTCCTTTTGAAGAGGATCAACCTGGAACAATTTCTCCAAGACCAGGGACATCCTTCGAGGTTAGATCTTCAAACGAACACCCTTGACGACTGTGATCGACTTGATCTTCTTTACAGTCGGTCATCGATTGGGAGAAGAATTTACCTTTCGGAATTCATTTGAGTAAAACTCGACCGCTTACGATTATTATTGAAGGAAATATCGGATGCGGAAAAACAACTTTCACCAAGAGGTTTTTAGCAGATCGCCAGGTCTGTACACTTTTAGAACCTCTTGAAGAATATCGAAATGTAGCTGGAATTAATCTTTTAGATTTGATGTATCAGAACCCAGATCGTTATTGCTATTATTTTCAGCATTTCGCTTAAATGGTTATGTTAGATAGACATCTGCAGACGACTTCATTGCCTGTAAAGGTGATGGAAAGATCGATATTCAGTAGCAATTGTTTTGTAGAAGCTCGTCGAAGGTTAGGTAATTTTCGCGACTTCGAATCTTATTTATTGTCGAAAAATTTTGATCTTCTCATTCGCTCGTCTGAGCTCAGAGTGGATTTGATTGTTTATTTGCGAGTTTCCCCAGAAACTTCTTTTGCTCGTGTTAGTTCCCGTTCTCGTGAGGAAGAATCGAGTATTTCTTTAGAGCTACTCAGAACTATTCATGAGGTTCATGAAGATTGGCTAGTAAAACAAACCTTTTCTTCTTTATCGGCTCCTGTTTTAGTTATCAATGCAGAAGCTACGGCCGAACAAGTTTTTAAAGATTTTTGTACTTCCTTAACATGCGGATAGTATATAGTTAACTTATAATGGCTTTATTAAGGGAAACACTTAATTAAGTAAAAGATATAAAAAAATGATAAAATAGATTTTTTTTATTGAAAAATATAAAGATTGCGAAAGGTTGTGTTTTTAAAATTCATTTTCTAGCAATCAATATTTTGCGTAGCTGGTCTCCATTTTGTAGGTTCAAGGCGTGATGACGCTTAGACGAGATCGGGTTTTGGTCAGCTTGATTTTACTACGTTGAATCCAATGTTGCTTCAAGCGTTGCTCTATAAATAAGAGAGAGTGATTTTGAGATGGGTTTGCTCTTTTCATTTGGATCTTTTAAATTAGAATGAATTATTTCTTTTGATTAATAAATTTTTCAAAGAGCTTACATATATTATCGTTGAGAACGAGCCGGATTTTAGCGTAGCTCCAAGGACCGTTGTCGTGTCAATTAGAGTTGAGTTCTGGTCAAGTACCTTCTTCGGGCTTGCGGTTGGCTGCCGCTCTTCGCACAAAGTGTGCTGGGAGGAGGAGTGCAGGAGTTGGCTGGCACTTTGTCGACCAAGTGCCAGTCAAATTTATATTTTAGGAAATTGGAGTTTGGAGGGAATATTTTAGGAAATGTGGGGGAAACGCCCCGGCCGGCGTCGGTGCCGGCCGGAGAACAAAAACGATCTGATGTTTTCAATGAGAGGTTGTTTGTTTTCAAGAGATCTTTTGTTTTCCTGAGGGTTTTGTTTCATTCTAGAAATTTCTTCTTCAGAATCGAGTTTTGTGTCGGATAGGCTTTGGTTTAATAATGTGAAAAGAGCCACGATTATTTTTCGAGGTCGATGAGCGATTGCTTGATTTTCATATTTTATTAACCTTAAGTGTCAGTTTTTGTGAGTACTTTTTCAGGTTACTTGACACAGCCTTTTCCCATCCAATTTTTCCCCGATTCCTGAGAATGACTGGTGGTTTTATTTTGAAAAAGGACGCAGAAATAATTCAGATAAGATCGTTTCTTTTCTTTTGAATACATATTCAATTTATTTTTATTCAAGTATTCTCCCAAATTCACTTAGTGAATTTGAATTGTTATACCATCACTCACATTTGTCCAACCAAAACTCTAGGGTGAACTATTCCTAAAGAAGTCACCCCACGATTTCCTTATTTCATATGAAGAGAAGTCTGTTTTCGTCTTATTTGGTCCTGAAATTGTCGGTTCCCGCTTCGATGTTTTCATCCGAACCTGTTTCGAGGGGATCCTTCATGAAGAAGATTGAATTTCTTCCCGACATCAATCTGGGCCGTTGC